>NW_021680906.1:109471-125267 GCF_001412515.2 Diachasma alloeum
ACTAAAAATTTCGTCAAATACTCAAGGAATAGAAAAATTGATGTAGTCAGCATATCAAAACTGGAAAAAACTGAAAAAAAAAATCCCTGCGGATCTTCCGAATAATAAGAAAAACCATGTGAAAAGCCTCAACGAAATTAAAATTTTTAAGGTACAAAACCATACCAATATTTAGCGAATTCGCCCATAGATTGAATTCATTAGCGTATTCTTATTCTTATTATTAACCACTATCACTCATTAATACGATCATTCAAGTATCAATGAGTTCTGCAAAATGAACTTCAAATTCATTACGACAGCAAATTTTTGAATAAGAATTGAATGATATTCCAGTATTCGTTCCAAAATTTTGGGACCGAATATAGGAAATAATTTATTTTTGGGGTCATGACCACTGCCACGTCCCCGTCGTTGACCCTGGGTAATGCTAAGAACAGTGGATGAGTTTATATTTAAAAATAACAAATAATAATTAATTGTAGCCACATGTTTCAAATGATTAATATTGATGAAACCCATTAGTACGTATAATTAATGATACAATTATTAAAAAGAAAAATATTCGTGTTCGTATTTTTGTTTTAATGGGAAAGTAGCAATGTACAGTATATTGGCGCCCCAAAGGGCCCAAACGGCTGAAACTGGTATCGACGCCCCTGAAAAAGGTAGCCGGGCGCACATGCGTTTTTAATTTTGAGGGACTGGCGGTGAGCGGGCCCATAAACCCCATAACGAGTTATGATCGTTTTAACAGCACTTTTTTTGACAAATTTTCTTGATTTTTTTAAAAATCAACGGAGATTATTTATTGAAAAATTATTGACCGAATGTGTTTTACATTGAACTCAAAATGCATTGGTTTTTTTTCAGGTCGGCTCGGCAATTCTACAACGAATTAGCCGCAGTCGACATTTCTATGAATAAAATGAATAATTATCGCAATTTCGATCTTTTTCTTCCCTGGTTGGCTTCTCAGGGGTTATACAAATCTCTGAAAAAATTGACGATTTTTAAAAAAAAATTTTCGTACGTTTGCTAGCGGTTCAAAGTTTGCCGACTTTTACGGACCCTGAAAATCGGGGGGTTTTTCGGCTTCTCACAGCGATTATAAATAAACTAATCAAATTAAAAACTTGAAACTCCGTATTGGGCAAGTGAAATACTTATATTACACAGTGTATTTGGTCTCATATTTTTACGATTTTTTTTCACTGAGTTATAGACGTTTATTTCGAGTGGTCTCTACTTTTGACACCGACAGTAGGCCTGAATTGAGCCTCTTAGATGACTATGAATCACTCTCATTTCAGCCTAATATCGACACGTGACTTTAATATCGACATGTGTGACTTTATAGGAAAATAAATTTTTGGATGAATTGCTCTATACCAGGATGTATTGAATCGATCGACACAGAATTTTATGCACAAGTGTGACTCAATAACACCAATTAGTAACCAGAATCTCAGATATTTATTCCAAGTTTTACGCGTCTTATGGGACGCCACATTAAATCTCAATTGAAAAAAATAGAAAAACGGGTATATCTCGAAAACTGTGTACGAATTGGGTATTCATTAGAAGATGGAAGATTTAATTGATACCAGACTGTGAGCGAAAAAACTCCGCGCTAAGAAAATTGACCCTCCTTTTATTTTTTATTTCATAGAGATTTTTTTCCAAACCCTTATTCAATTTTAAATTATTTGTCTCATAGAAATTTGAGTGTGTACTATGACCATTCATTCGACATTCATGACATGGCTTTCTTTTTCATTTCTTTATATTTTTTTAAAATTTGTACTTCCAAGTAAGAACCAAATAAAACTTTTTCTTGGTGCAGTTTTTTTTTACAAAAACATTGGTTTTTGTTTTGTTAGGCAGATTTCATTATTTTTTTCAAAATAAGCAAAGAATCGTTTTTACATTCTGTAAAATTTTTTCTTTTTAATTCCATCCAACTAATTTATTTTTCACAATATAGAACATCTTTTTAATTGACAATCGAAGCAGGACAAACAGTTTTACTCTAGATTTATTATGTCCACCAACTTTTAATTATACATTCAAGATATTCTGATTCAATTGGTTTCTTCCATTCAATTTTTTAAAATCTCCGGGGATTATATTATTTTAAGAGATAGATTGATTTTCTTTCAGAAACAGCCGAACAAAATATTTACTTGCAAAGTTCTCATAAACACCATCTATTCCTATTTTTTTTAAGATATTACTAATTTTTTCGAAATAACAAAATCGTTTTTGTGTACTTTGCATCTCATCGTAACCTAATTTAGAGCATTTTTTTTCGCGAAATTGAAAACATTTTCTGACATCATTCGAAAAAAATTCATGTTTTTTTTTCAATTTCAGTTATCCACGGATACTTGATTTTTGATCACACAATTTTAAATTATAACCTCACAAACTATCTTTATCTCCGAGGTCTAGATATAGATATGACGAAAAGAATTCGAATTTCCGGCAAAGGAAATAGTACATTACATGCCCGAGCCTTGGAAAACAGATCACCGTCCCCCACATGCAAGATTGCCTTCCGAGCCGAAGGCGAGCACGTGGGGGAGGGTGATATGTTTTCCATGGCGAGGTATGTATATTAATTTTCATGTCGAGGGACCTGGAAAACGCAAATTTCGCTCATTAAACGCCTCAGCTCTTCTCAGCAAGAGAAGACGAGGAGACTGTTGGAGGGCGCGGAAATGCGAGACATGAAACCATTTCAATTTCTGTGTCACCTACGCAACCTGGCAGGAGCCAGCTTTCCTAACGACACACTGCGGATACTATGGATAACACGCCTCGAATTCACCGACAAAATGATTCAGATCCTGAAGCCGAGGATCCCACCAGCTGCTCTACAAATCGCAGAGGCATCCGCCCACATCATTGAGGCACTTCTGAGCCTTAAGCTGTCTCAGTTGACTCTCACTCTCGACGAGAAGTTGAACAGGATGCGGGGCGAGATCGAGAGCCTCAAACGGGCAAGCAGAGCGGACGGAGGACATCCAGGGAGTGGCGGCTTCAGACGGGCCAGAGCTAGGTCACGTTGCCAGTACCGGCAGGCAGGAATTAGCGGCCGCAGTCCTGCAACTTCGCCACTCCGGGAAACGGGAAAAGTAGTCACTAATGGCGGGTAGTGACTCAGGCCCGACAACCCGCCGCCTCTTCATCACTGATCAGGAGAGCAAAGTGTGCTTCCTAATCGACACCGGGACAGACCTGTGCGTTTTCCCATGACGGTTGGTGCGTGGGCCACAGTGAAAGTCCACGTACGAGCTGTCGGCAGCGAACGGGACAATTATTCCAACGTATGGCACCATCAGCATCGCTTTCAACCTCAGACTTCGACGGACATTTCCTTGGTACTTCGTCATCGCCGACGTCTCCAAACCCATCATCGGAACGGACTTCCTGTTTCACTACGGACTAATGGTGGATCTTTGCATCCGTAGGCTCATGGACTCACTCACTTCACTCACCTCACTCGGTCAAGTCGAATCAGTTGACTTGCCGGGCATCAAGACAGTGACAGGCACATCAGAGCACCACGAGCTTCTCCAGCAGTTTCCCAACCTCACCAGACCGGACGGTACAGGCAAGTCTCCGCAGCACAACACCAAACACCACATCCAGAGCACATCAGGACCACAGGTCAACAGCGAACCCCGACGACTGGCTCGAGACCGACTCGCAGATGCCAAGAAGGAATTCCACACCATGGTTCAACTTGGCACTGCTCGACCCTCAAACAGCCCATGGTCATCGGCACTACACATGGCGAAGAAAAGAACGATGAGTGGAGACCCTGCGCAGCCTACCGTGCACTCAACGCACGTACAGTCCAAGACCGCTATCCCGTTCGCCACATCCAGGACTTCTCTCAGACGTTCCGAGGCAAGGAGAGAAGGCATTTGGGAATTCTCGTATTGGATGTTTGATGAGAGATCTCTCTTCCTTCTGTTGCAGAGGACCACTGAAGATTTCTATTATTTTCTTTTCTCGGGACCCCCCGTGGTTTCATTAAATTTGAGAGGGATTTCCAGATCAGGTTCTCCAAAGATTGATTTAGGGAAACCTAAGTCCTGCTCTTTGAACTCGTGCACAGACATCGCTACTGCCAGCGGCTGAACTTTCTTTGGCTGTATCGCAAGGTCCATGTCAACGTCATTCTCGTTGGCGATGGTCACCCAGAATATACCATCAGCCTCCACATCCACCTCGGATTCAAGGCTAGTTAGGTCAGGTTCGATTATTGGTTTGGGAAAGTAACCTCGGCAATTGGTACAATTCTTTGCTCTAATCGGTATTTTCATCTCGCAACGCGGGGAAACGGAGATCGATTTTCCCGGCTTCAGGTCCTAATAGAAAATTATCGGATTAATTAACGAGTCTTTAACGCTAAGTAAACCTAGTGGGAACGAGATTTCTGCTTACGTAAGAATTGATGACCGATTATTCCTACGTAATTTTCTCCCCTGAATGACGCGACTACATTGAATTCCGCAGGTGCACCTTGAATTTCAAGAATAATAACTCCTAACACCGGTTGAATACCTCCCCCCACTCCAAAGGCATACCTTGGTGGACATTTGCTGATTATAGTGTTATTGCTGAGAGCTGATTTAAAAATCAAATTGAGTCAAGCGTCTATATCTAATAGAAATAGTTGTTCGCCCCCCTCTAACTTTTTCGAGTTCAACATTAATCTGGGGCATTTTCCAATGGCACAGATCGGAAATTCATTCAGAGCTTGCAGTTCTAGAAAATCAAAATGGAAAAGTTTCTCTTGTAATAGTAATGATGACGTGAAATATGAAATAGTTGCAGCGTGACGACTCAAGAACTCTAAGCCCACCATTCCACAGTATTCGCCTGGTGGTTTCGGTGTGACATAGAACTTAAATTTGATGCCTCTAACTTCCAACTCGATAAACCCATACGTCGGCAAAATGTGGTTGCCAATGCCGACTATGAAAACATTATCAGATCGGCCGACCCAGACATCTGGAGGGAGTTGGCCTACCCAAATTAAGTTCACATCATCCCCGGTGTCGATCAAAAGTTGAGTTTACTTATTCTTAAAGTATGGATGTCTGATTGTCACAACTGGGCAAGCTTTTGATGGAATTTCGGATTCATAATTACAACGGTTCGTATTGAATCTGGGCTAAATCGGATAATTAGTTACAGAGATATTCAGTTGTGTATGTAAGCTTAATTTCTTTAATATACCGAGTTAACTTACTGCAATAATTTTTTTCCGAAATGTTCGTGTTCGATGCCGGGTCTAAGATCTGTGGAATAAGCGAGCGATGAGCGAGATGCAAATGGATTTTTACGGGAGCGTGAGAAGGTCTATAATCAAACACGTGCACGTTAGTCACACTCAGTTTAATTAAAAGTAAAAAAAATACACGTGTTAGATTTAGTTAATTGAGAAGGTCAAGAATATTAGCGCGGGTCACAAATATTATTAACACAGTTCACAGAATTGTGTAGCGCGGACCAATAATACGCAGAACTCGAATACAATCGAGATACTAAGATATTCGCGGAACACAATGTACACAGGACGAAGGCCGATATGCAAATGAGGCCGATTAAAGGACCGCAAGGTGGCAGGTGTCGATCATCGAGGGTCCAAACGTGCCCCAATTTAAATGGGGGCGCTCACTGGACACCTATCCATCAAGTGGCGCCTCAAGTATCAGAGGTGAGAGGTCAATGGTCATTTGAGGCGATTGCGCAGGTTAGTCGTGCGAAGCCATGCAAGTATGCGAGAGGAGCGAGTGTGCGTGAGTGTGCGTATGTGTGAGGAATAAATATTTGGTGAAAAACCGAACAGTTCGTCTTTTTATCCTCTATCTTAATCAATCAAAATGTATGTATATACCTGTTCATAGAAATTTTTCGAGATATTTGGATTTTCCTATTTTTGAATAAAAGTCGTTGTATGGTTTCTATCTGACTTAATAATCGAAATGTCAACTTGTTTTGGTCGGAATTCACTTTTGCACACTATGACATGGGTAAAAGTCAGGGAAACCGTTTGGAACTTTGGCTTCCAGTTAGGATTATCAAGCAACAGTCCTACATCAAATTTGAGGTTAATATATTTGATAGTTATTGAGATGGAATAATTCACCCAAAATTCTTGAGAAAAAAAAATTACGCATCTATATTTCATCGTTCATTTGCACATCAGGATAACTGAGAAAGCCATGTAATATGAATGTATGGTATTTTCATTATTTATTTTATAGAAATAGGGGAAAATGAGACCAAGCTTATAAGCATCTATAGATGACCGTCGCCGCACCCTTTCCATGTGAACCATTTATTCTAATAATTTCTTTATTCTGACTGGATGATTCACAAATGGTGATAATGAAAAGAATGTGTTAAAAATCTTGTGGGATTTTGATGATTGGAAGGTCGGGAGGAAAAGTGAAGTGGGATGAATTGCCGGAGAATAAATTAAGATGCATTTCATTGATTGTCACTATATTTAAGACTTTGTGCACTGAACTCTACACTCGATGAATTTCTAATAAATAGTTGATTTACCAAAGTCTACTGTATAAACACGGAATATTTAGATAAGTGACCCGATAATTTACGATGACGTTCGATAACTTTACCGATGAATTTCCCGATAATTACGCCGATGTGCGCCCGGATAATTTTCTGTGATTCGTTCCCGATGAGAGTCGATGATGTACTGACCAACGTGGAACACGCTCTCGACCACGTGCGGGCTCGTCAATGGTCGGGAATTTTCGTAAGGGACGGGGAAACGAGTTGGCCCAAAATGCAGGCCAGATTTTGAACAGGATGATTTTTCCATAAATAGGTAATAATAGCTAACGATACTTTGCATGAAGCATGAGGGAGATTGGCCTTAATATTTTCAAAAAATGATAATCCTTATGCCTTCATTTTTTGAAAACATGCATTAGAATCCATTCGGGAGCCTAGTACCAATGAAACTGGTAGAAATAAAAATAGGAGAAAAAAATATGTGGAGAATAGCAGTCATATGTAATTTGTCAAATGGCTTCTGTCGCGCTGCTTGTTTTCCCTTCAATCGCATTCAATATGTATTTTCGGAGAATTACTAGTCGGCTGTCTAGGAACTTTCAAGGACAAGGGCCAATTAATCATAAAAAGAGTGGAATAATTGAGTCTCTCCCGTTTTACCTCGCGAGGATGAAATTTTGTCATAGTCATACTTTTCGAAGATTAAACGGCCGAAGCATTATACCTGATAACAGTTGGGCCTCGCGAGGGTCAAACGCCGCAAGGATCAAATGTCGCTAGGATTATGCTTCGCCAATCCTGGAATCTTCGCTTGCAATTTTAATCGATCAAGATCTCTGTACAATTATTGTCATAAACAATAGTTTTTCGTTTGACTAAGGCAAACAATACTAATAACGGGGTATTTCAATAGTAACTGTAGAACAATTAATCATTTGTGTAAAATTTTAAATTTTACAGGGGTCTCATTTAAACTTTAAATTGTTAAAGTTGATCATTATTAATTTTTATTTATTTTTTCATTTTTGTGTCTTATTTTGCCCTGGTCTCCCCTCTTCAACATATAGGTACATATATGCTGCATATATTCTACATATAAGTGTTATACACCATTTTTAACCGATTTCAATATATAAATTACCAGGCTTTTTCTTTGGTTTCTATACTGAATTCCTTTTTCCTCTTACATGAACTACACCTATAGTGTACTCACTGGAAAGCTTATTCAATAGGTTTCAAAATGGCACCTGATTCATTCAATTTCGTCCATTTTTCATCAATTTATCTGAGTTTTAAGGGAAAATTGAATTTTTATGTTTCACTTGAAAAATTGTTTTTCGTTGGATTTTTCGATGCACCCAAATGGACTACGCAGGGATATCTATATATCATTTTGAAGACCATTTACTATTCTTCGGAATCGTGCACGGTATCGACAAAAAAACAGTTTTTGCCATTTATCGAGGCTGTAGATATCACCAACGGGGATAAATCATTTCTATTAGGTGTATGACTTAATATTCACAGATTTTTTCTTCAAGCTTAAAATTATATTTAAAATAGAAATATTTTCGCGGTCTTTTGTGGTTTTGAAAGGTTCGGACAAAACGTTTCAGAAGACCGAATGACAAGTATACGTGAGTTACATAACTTCTCGGAATAGCAGAGTTTACGATAGCAACTGATAAATAGTACCTTCGGCACTGCATTTTATACGAATTCCAGTAAGGAAAAAATGCTTCTAAAGCACGGGAATCAATATGTAGTGTTCTTGGTGCCGACGTTGTGTCTTATGAAACGTGTAATTATTGATACAAACGTTTTAGAAGAGGTAATTTCGATCTTAGCGATCAGCCGCGCCCTGGACAGCCTCAAAAGTTTGAAGATGCGGAATTGCAAGCTCGACTGGATGAAGACGCTATGCAAACGCAACAAGAGCTTGCAGCTCAGGAGTCATCCAAACAGCTATTTCCAAGCGTTTGCACCAAATGGGAAAAGTCCAAAAACTTGCAAGGTGGGTCTCACATGTGTTGATCGAACACAACCTTGATCAACGTATGAATACGTGCCTTTCACTGCTTGCCCGGCAACAAAAAAAGGACTTATTGTGGAAAATTGTGACGGGTGATGGAAAGTATATTTTTTACGAGAATTCCGAATGTAAAAAGTCGTGGGTAGATCCCGGGCAACCCAGTACATCGACGCTGAAACAGAACATCCACTTAAAGAAGATTCTCCTGTGTATCTGGTGGGACATGAAGGGTGCTTTATTACGAACTCCTGCAAACTGGTCAGACGGTGACTGCGGAATGCTACAGCCGACAATTGAACAAACTGAGCGAAGAACTTGATCGGAAAAGGCCATTTACTGGGCAAGAAAGTAAGCAAATCATACTGCCGCATGACAATTCTCGACCTCACGTTGCTCGCACGACTCATCCCAAGTTCAATACCCTCTTGAACTTGGGATGGGAAGTTCTCCCGCACGCGACATATTCACCAGACTTAGCCCCATCCGACTATCACTTGTTCCGGTCAATGCAGCACGCCTTAGGGGACAAAGAGTTCAAAACGTTGGACGATGTGCGTAAATTCGTCGATGACTTTATCGCCTCGAAGCCTGCAAGTTTTTTTCGCGACGGCATTCATATGTTGCCTGAGAGACGGCGCAAGGTCATAGAAAATGATGGACAATGTTTCCAAGACTAAGTTCGTTGTTTTCCATTTTCTTTCTATTAAATAAATTCACTAAAAAATCTGTAAAAATTAAGCCATACACCCAATAAAATTAGCAGAATAAGAATGTCCGAATTTCCAATAAATTCAGCTTATACTATTCAGCGACTTTAACTGAAATTGGATTATGGGCTAAATTACAACAAAATAATTATACATTGGGAAATTTCGAAGCAATCATATAGATTTTTTTTTTCATGAATTTGACATCCACAGCTAGAGAAGGATTTGACATCCAGCAGTCGGATTGACAACAAATTTGAGGCCCAGCATCCAGATAATAATGTAGAATATATAATATAAGATTAATATGAACGACCACATATAGAAAATTAGAAGAATGAGTACAAAGAACTATCTTTATCAACTTGAAAAAAAATGGACTTGAAATTACAAATAGAATATAAATATGAATAGTATCAAATGAGCGTTTTATAATGATTTCTTATCTGTTTGAGATTCATCGATACAAAGTATATATATATATTTTTTTTTATGCTTATTTTATATCGCTTCGAGTCTGATGAGACTATATGGCGATTGATCAAGACTTTAAAAATGGTTAGATCTCACCATTCTACCCGGCCAGGAATCGAACCTGGAACCTATCCGTTGTGAGGCAACGGCCTTAACCACTACGCCAGGCCACCGGGCTCTATACAAAGTATATGAATGATCAAACTAAAAACATCCAAAAAATGGAATAATGAAAAAAATATATCGACTCATTAACTCATTAATGAATAAGTCGGAAAGCAAGATGCGAATTCCGTGTTGTATACACGATACGTATGCTCTGGCATACGACGGCATCCTGGACATCCATTTTCGATGGCTCGTGGAGTACATGCTTTACATGTGGAGATCACATGGAATGGGAACCATATTTGTCTCTACTGCTATGCAGATAATGCAGTATAAGATCACGTCGTTTCCGTTCTCTACGGCCGGAGCCAGATCGCCCGCCTCTTGATTACCCTGATCAGGCAAGAGGACCGCTAACTCATTTTCCACAATTTGGTCAAAATTGACAGGTTACCACCTCCATCACGACATTATCCATCGAAGTCAAAATTAACAGGCCAGAATTCTCTCTGGAAGTCAAAATTCACAGGCGGGAATTCTCTGTCGAAGTCGACCTCTCTACGACCATTCTCTATAACCAGTTTCTCCGCATGTTCAACTCTGGCAGGAACGATATGGTCTTGTCTGATGTCGTCATTCTACGGGACCACTTGCCTCCCCTCTTGCTTATGCCCTCTGCCCATCGCACGCCTACCAGTGTCTTGATCACCTTTTGCAGCTGACTCCTCTTGGAGTCACATCACCTCTCGTAGCTCTTGCAGCCATACTGCCCTTCGCAGCTTGTCCAGTTGCACCACCCCTCGTAACTCGCGCAGCCACACCACCCCTCGCAGTCCTCGCAGCTGCACCACCCCTTGCAGGTCTCGCAGCTGCACCACCCCTCGCAGCTCCTGTCGCCACGCCATCCCTTACAGCTCCTGCAGTCACACCAGCCCTCGCAGCCGCATCACTCCTCACAACCACACCATGTCTCGCTACGATATCCGAGTTCGTCCATTGACGAACTCGGATATTAAGATAACTGAGAAGGGAGTGAAAAATTGCCAGGAGTGTTTTATACAATTTTCAATTTTTTCCGAATACAGAACTTGTTAATGGGCTGAGTTGAAGAATTTGGAGATGGATTGGACTGTTTTGTCATTTTTGTTCACGTTTTGTTCGATTTTTCATTTCATTAATTGACGGAAATTATTGAAAATGAATTTTTTATTGGGATGAATTGAAAATGTAAAGCGGAAAAGGAATAAAATTGCTTGTGGATCTCTTATCGATTTTTCGAGAATTTTCTATGAACTATTTTGAGGACAAAGGAAATGTTAAAGAGCTAAGTCAACTGTTTCGGAGATCAATTGGACCGTTTTATATTTGCCCAATCTCGATCAGAAATGAAATCATCTGAGTGATTAATTTGAATGGATAATTTTATAAAATCACCAAGATAATAAAGTTCACAATCAGTGGTTTACCATCCATCGGAGCAAGATCATCCACACTGGAAACGGCTTCAAAGTCCCAGATATCAGCCTCATTGTGAATCCTCATGATGTATTCATCATTACCCTGTCTTAGAAACCGTTGACTGGCGATGTGCAAGAATTCTCGTATCGACATCGTGGTTATTTGATTGAATGATTATTTCGATTCACTGTATCCTGATATTAATTAATACTAGTTTCCACGTTAATATTGGCTTCATACCTGTCAGGTGAATGCAGTAAAGCCTGCATTTCTCTAATTTCTCTGTCCTTTTGGGTCTGCAAAGCAAGTCCCCGATTCCTAGGGCCATTACCATTGAACAAGCTTTGTAATCTAATTGCAGTAACCGTCATATCGGCTCTCATTCCCTCTGTTATTGAAATTTTGGAACAAAAAATTTTTTCAGATCATAAAAATTCTACCCACATTCGAAAAAATTACACCGAAAAACCTAGCGGATTCGCTAGAAAATTTGATTTCATTTATCTCTAATTTTCTCCTAGTTTTTGACGGACTCTGTTGAAAAATTCTCCAGCGCATCTATGAGATTTTCATCAATAGAGATGTTCGATTGAAAATATTCTATAGAAAATGGAATTTGATTTTTCTAATATTACTCATTCTATAAAAACAGTTTCCTATAGAAATTGGCAAAAATTTTCCAAAGTTAAAGGAATCTCTATCCGAAATGTAAATGTAATCTAATGTTATGTCCGTTAAAATTAAAAATAAAAGTTGAATTAAGAATATATTTCTTTCTTTTCCTGAAAATTAACTAGTCTATCTTTTCTTACGTCAGGTCTTACCTTTTAGATTGTCCTTTTAGATTTCGGGGATTCCAAAATGGGAAGGAGAATTTAACTCGCAACTGTCGAAAATGTCACCATATAAATGGTAACGAGATTTTCTCGTTACGGATTGAAATCCCCTTGTAAATAGGAAAGAGAACTGTTAAACTTCTTAGAAGAGAGACGGGAAGTGACATCTAGAGGCGGGTGAAGAAAGCCGCGACTAGATGAGGAGAACCATAGACCAATGAAAGACCAAAGGCATAGCGGTTATGGGTGAAACCGCGACCCCTGCAGGTCTGGAGGGCGCTGTTACTTTCGCTATTTTAGAACTCGCCCAGCTGTGTTTAGGAGAAAGTGGCCCGACGTACAGGAGTTCCAACTGGGTGATTCTAAAGGCTGTGTCGGGATAGACTAGGGACCAACGTAGCCAGGTGAAAGGACTGGTACCTCCGTGATCCCGTCGGGTTGATTGGTGGGGATAGGGTAACGGATAGGGTAAATGACTTATCGTCGCCGAGATACCCAGACGAGGAGGCAAGGCTCTAGTGAGATTCCGAGAGAGTCGTACGCGAGCGCTTGAATCGAGAGGTTGGAGAAACCTCTCGGTGTGCTGGATGGAGAAATGGTTGAAGAAGCCATGATAAGGAGTTTCGGACTCCACGTCGCCTCGGTGAATAACCATTGGCGGCGAGCGTAGGGGGATGCTCCTGCATCCCCCGCTAGTAAAAAAGCATTATTTTGGGATGCGAAGTGACGACTTTGATGTACCCGGGGTTATCCAGTCTCGGCGGAACGATGCGGGGCGTATGTGCCCGTGGGCCCGGAGTAGAGAAATTCCTCCTGTCGGCCCGACCATACGCCAACGGTCTAGTACTACCCGGAGGCGGTGGCTCGCGATGACCGAAGCGGTAACTGGTGGTCGAGAGTGTGGGTAGTCGTAAGGTGGGTAACATAGTTCCACCTTGGTCGGATCAACCTCTCGACGTTCCAGGCTCTGAGGAGTCTAGGCTAATTCGCACTTGACTCTAAAGACTCTCCCGAGTCGAAATACTCGGGAGGAGAATGAATACTGGAAGAGTCGAAACACTCTCCAGAAGGGGCATGAATTTAATTCATTATGGGGATTATGCTGTAAGGCATAAAATACGGCTTGCAAAGGCTCGTGAGGATGTGATACTAATACTCCTGGTGAACCTCGCCCACTCTACCGTATTACATTGATGTTAGCTAGGCAATCCATTGTCCAGCCAAAAAGTCCTCTGGGTAGACGAGAGTGCCTCGGAGGCCGGGTTTCGTCGAACCTCCCGTGAAGGTTCCGCTGGCGCCCAACAAACGAGCGATAGAGACGGCTAAAAAGTAGTTTGGACTTTTCCTGGGTGAACAACCCGGGAGAATATCCTTACAAAATGTATATTGATAGTTTAGTTACTTGAATTTTTCCGTAGTTACAGGTGTTTTTTATTCCGGGTATCGTACAATTGTTATTAAATATCTCTTTTTTTTATATAGTGTAATGATTTTTCTTTGGCCTCAACAAATACTCAATAAACCCTAACCCAGAAGTCTCGATTATCCAAACACGGCCAACTCATTACCTTCGTTCTCGTAATCCGACAAGTCTGAAACGCCAAAAACCATAACGCTAACACTGGACTTCGGGGACAATCAGCAGCTCATCCAATCCTTATTTCGTGTATTTAGGGCGCCAGCCGATTTTTAGCAACGCGGAATCGACAAACCGCAAACGGAACCGTATTTTCTTAAAACTAAATACTGATTGTCCCCAAAAATCCAATAACGACAAGAAACATATCGCAAACCATACGCAGAAATGTGGATTACGAGGGTACGGGATTTACTCGGCTGCTCAGTGTGCGGGTCGTGGAGAGAGGGGTGGATTCGTGGACGAGAACATCAATTAACAAAGCCAATCATCGATCGAGAAACCAATACACCAATGTCTTAAATTCTAAACGGGATAGGCAAGGTCGATATTGAATAATAAACATAATTGTACTGACGTGTTTCGCTATTGCCGATATTAATACAAAATCGTAAATTCGTACAAATACAAAATTACATCAATGTGACTCAAAATAATTTTAAATACTCTGAAATGATCCATTCAACTCCAAAAGACTCGAAAGATGCGAATAATAATTTCAAGTATGAAAAGGAAAGCGATCCCAATCCAAAGCTGATCGAAAGAAGCAAAAGTATTGTCCACGAGGGGAACACGAATCCGAGAGAGAGACTATAGGAAGGTAGCGTACGTGCGAGAGAAAACGGAGGAGGTAGATACGCGAAATAAAAAAAAAGAGAGATCACGAAAAGGTATTAATTTTTCTCTTATTATTCGACTGTAATTAATCGAATTCCGAATTCTAGAGCGGCTTCGTAATGGTTTCCCTAACTCTTGCGCCATTTGGAACGCATTAAAATCGGGAATCTCATTCACCGAAAAGGTAGCAAAAATGAGTTAGGGAGCTTGAATCAGCCACGGGACTGATTTACCGGAAGGGAACCCTTCTAACCCGGAAATGGAGGTTTTCTCCAGGAAAATAGGTAGCTTACGGTCTCCAATAATTTCCAAAATAATAGGTAGCTTATTCATGAACGTAAGAGAGCTTAGATAATTTTATTGTTCTGGATTCCAACCATAAAGTAAAGATAACTAAAAGATAGCGTCCCCATGCCCAACCGGAATCCAAAACTCAACGAACGCTAGAGAGCATTAAAACGCAAAAAAAGGTAGTTTCCGAATAATTCAGGTAGCATCATTTTTCCTCCAGAACTCTTGTGAGTCGGAGAAATATAAAGAAATAGGTAGCATAGAATAATTACGTAGAGAGAGCGAGAAAAGGTAGCAAGCAAAAAGGTAGCAATGAAGTAGGTAGCGAATGGCATCAATCGCCGTAGCGAGACGCATAAAGCCTGAATTTTTGCATAAACGTTATGGTAGGTAGCATTATTAATATTTTGATTTATTCAGGTAGCCTAATTATTAACTAGATAATTTCAGGTAGCTTCCAGGGAGCATTTGGGTTTGTTTGAAGGATTTCCTACCCTTCAAACCATGAGTATCGGTGTTGGCGTCATTCCGAGAGGTAGCGACGCCATTCCGCGTGGTCCAACTGCTTTACCGAAAAACCGCACTATTTCACTTTTAATCACTCCTAAATAAGTACACGAGTACTTACCATGGTCTGGAGCGTTGATTTTGACTGAATTTGGATCACGGGGCCTCGATAATTACCTCGAAAGAGAACTGGTTCAGGGAGCTAGGTCGACTCGTACCTCACTCTTATTCGTCCGGGTGGATACTCTAATGGCGACTATCGCGTGTGTCCGCTCGGGCCTGTTGCATAGTGGTGGGGAGTCTGGGGGAGACTAGCCCCGTACGGTGCTGACTCGAGTGCCGGAGACGCGAACTATCGATTCCCGGGGTAATTGTGCGCGAAGTATTTAAAGATTTAAATTTAAATTTTCCTAGAATTGATTCTGATTATTTTAACTGAACAAAACTGAAATTACTTGAACTCAACGTGAAACTGAGATGGCTGAGCGGATCTTCACTCCATCTACGATCGGAATAAGGTAGCTTATCTACAGAGGGCACTCTCCGGAGAGGAATTAGGACTTTA
>NW_021680906.1:125833-214685 GCF_001412515.2 Diachasma alloeum
TCTCTCTCTCTCTCTCTCTCTCTCTCTCTCTCTCTCTCTCTCTCTCTCTCTTTCTATACATAAATACCCTGGAGTTTCGCAGGTGACGAATTCGCCTGGAATTTCGGCACAATAGAGATAGCCAATTTCACAAAATGTTCATCATTTTTACATTTACAATGTTTATGAGGGTTTTCCGGTTTTATGAACAATTTGATTTCATTTAAATCGGAGTTTAATTAATTTCGGATTGTCTGTGATTTTGCGTTGTATGCACTTTACGCGAGAAACACGAATTTATGCGGAACAGGACACTTGGACTCACTCGACGTAAGTCCTTACGCTTTTCCGCCGATTATTCAACATTTCTGGGACTTATTATTATTATTCGTTTTTTTCTAGAAATTGTCGATATTAACTTTAAAAAATTTCGGAAACCGTCCGAAACTATTGCCGAAATTATCGATTTTTGAAACTGATAAAAATGGAAGACTAGTAGCCTAAGTGCCGATTTTTATCTCCAAAAATCTGTGTAATGGAGGGAAGGGTACCAGAAGGCAAATTTCGGTAATGCACTTTTCCCAGTTTTTACGCGACTACCTTTTTTGGGGTATGAATTTTTAGTTTTACGAGACCGAACGCGCGCTACAATGCGCTGTAATTGTAACAATCATAATTGAAAATCTCAAAATTAAATTAATCATGAATTAAGTTTGCTCCCTCAGATGACTGGAACCAATGAGGAATAAGCATGACAGACTTGCGAGATATCGATACTTATCGCTTTTAAGTATATGTTCTTTTTAGAATAGGATAGAATTGAGTAAATTTAGGAGTGATGGAGTGGGGGAAATATTGAGAGCATCGGCACTTAGGGGTCATTGAAATTTCTTTGGGTTATTGTCCGCTTGCGTTTGCACTTTTGTCCCGTAACCCCAAACACTGCACCCTGATCGGCCAAAATCAGAATTGAAGAGATTGTCCTCCGAATACCCCTCGACTTTCAAAATTCATTGGATATTTCCCTCAAGTTTTCCTGCATATCAACGATCGGGATCAGTTTTGCAGTAAAATCCCTCCTATTGCAATACAACAAAACATTCGGGAAATATCCGATAATTTTGAAGGTCTTGGGCTATTACAGCTGAAAATTCAATCGCATCCAATGTAATTTCCTATCCGTTTTTTTCTTTCGATTTTTTTCATCAAATTGGCGAGGCTTTCTCATAAAATTTTTTCATGAGTGCAATAATGGAGTATAGAGCATGAAATGTGAATACTATCCAGAGCCTCATCCCAAAATTATTCCGGAATGTATGGTAATGTCCAAGCTTTCCATAGGACATTTCGTGGCGCTGATGCCATGTGGCAATGTAGCCAATTGCGAAACACAATTTGGAGAAAGTGAAAGATACAACCAACAATAATGGCAAGTAATGGCATGTGGGAACTGTTCGGTCATCGCGGAAAACAAGGCAAATTCATAATCACCAACAATAGTTTGGACCGTGTTGATCAAGCCAGGAGCGAGTTCCTTGATGCGTCTCAAAATTGCCTCGTATAAAGGTTTCGTAAATTTTGTGAATCTCCGCCGAATTGAGGATTGTGTTATGAGCTTATTGAGTGATAAACGCTCGAATATTCTCTCCATCCATCAAATATGGGTCCTCTGTATGCCTGTGCTCCGCAATGACGAAAACTCGTTAATCAGAAGTTACTAGGTCTAGTTACGAGTATTCCTGAGCAGTTCTTTTCCACTTGGTGAGCACATCGTAAGATTCCCAAAATACGCCGATCACAGTAAAGTGCATGATCCCAACAAATATATTTCGATGAGCCTAGGAGTTGTCCTCGTACAGCACTCAATTCATGACGAGGGATTTCTTCTAAATTTTCTAAATTGAAGTACTCATTGAAGGGCTTGAAGGGCTTGTTGAAGTACTCCGAGTTAGGGCTGCCCACGATACCGAGACGAGTCTCGGTCTCGTCTCGTATCGTCTCGGTTCCATGAACCGATACCGAGACGATACCGCGTCCAGAATTTTTCAGACGATACCGAGACGATACTCGCTTAAATAGTAGTCTCGACGAGACTCTCAACGAGAGACTCGGCGAGACTTGAGTTTTTCGCTCTTGGTGTTGTCTGCAATACATTGGCTTTGAGGACAGTGTTGACCGATAGAGAGAGTCGACCATCGCTAATGGAAGAGGGAAATTCACCGAAAGTCGCTAGTTGGAGAACGGGAATTCACCACAGAAATCTCCAGTGGCGGCACTCGGTTTACATTTTGATAACTTTGAAAAGAGAATCTTACGCGGGTCAAACATCTCAAGAGTTTCATACCTGCAAGGATTGTACCCCGCGAGAGTCACACCTTGTAACAAACATACCTCACAGTTCGCACCTCGTGATGGCCAAACGTCACAAGAATTTTAGCTCGCAAGGGTCAAACAAGAAAAGGAAACAGGACAATCGCGAGGATCAAACGATCACAACGGTAAACCGGGAGAGGCAGACAGGACTATCAGCAGGGTCAAATTCCGGCAGAAGTTACTTGCCTCTGTTATTTGACTCTTGTGTTCATTTCACGCCCTCCGAGACACGACTTTTGCTAGATATGATTTTTGCGACCTCTGACCATCACGACGCATCGCCCTTCCAACGTTTGGCCCTCGCGTGGCATGAGGTGACGGTTGTCGGAGGTGACGGGACGAAGGCGGTTATCGGCCGAGATTTGCGAGGCCATTTTGGATCTCCACGTCTAACCGGAAGTGATGGTTTAGGCAGTGCGAGAGAAATTACCGGACTGACGTTAGACGTCCGGTAATGATACGAATGTCTATTGGAGAATAAGTCTGGTTTGGTTGGGTTACAACCAATCAGAGCGGCTCATGGACGGGCCTGGCCAATGGGGTTCGATTGGCGGGAGGTGTCCCGAACGCATGGGAGAAGCGTGGGTTTTAGCCTCACTTCTCGTTTGGGTGGCGAGCGAGCTGTTGTTCTGTGGAAAACCTCTTGCTGTTGGAGCAATTCATCGTGTGGTGGACACCAGCGTTGACTGGATTTGGATTATTTGGAGAATCTTTCGCCCTGGCTCCTGGACTAGACTCGTTGGAGATTGTGGTGAGCGGAAGAAGAGTTCCAGAAATATCATTCTGTATCTGTTTTATATCGATAACGATTAGAATTCGCTCATTAGCTTGTGCAATTTTTGACGGCGCTTAGCGTCGGGCGAAGTGATGCCATTACAGTATTTCTGATTTTCGGGGCGAGTTCTTATAGGCGAGTTCTGTTCGGCAGAGGTTAGCCTCTTTTGTATAATTTAGTTTCGACTTCCGATTTTTGATATTTTATTGTTGTTTGATGAGATGCCTGGATCGGGGAATTAATTGTGCGGATGGATGAGTTGGAGTCGGATTACGGGGAGTGGGATGAGTAGAACCAAGAAATGAGCGGATCACGTGCACGTGGTCACAAATTCACTGTATTTGTCAAAGAAAATGTTCACAATAAATAAGTCACTAGAGATTGAGTCATTGAGCAACCGTAATAATGAGCGGACCGATAATAATGAGCCGACTAATTCCTTGAATTGATAATAATTGAGCTGACCCGAGTCACTAGAAAAGAGCAGTGTAATAAACGAAGTATTTCTAACTAGATCCCGGAAACGAATGAGAGAGAGACACGGGCTTACAGGTGCCACGTGCCCTAATTCCATGGTCACATGACCTAATTTAATATAGATCATATGGTAATTTAGAGCGGTCCAGGAAGTGGCGCCTCAGGTGCTGGAATTAATAACCCCCAGTCATCTGAGGTGAGCGCGTCAGGTGTGCGTGAGTGGGGAGAGAATGGATGAGCCTTGCGTGCGTTAGTGTGAGGGACCTGTCAGCTGACAGGATTTCCAACAATTGTGATTTGAGATGTTCGATTTTCTCGGGAATTCAGTGGTTTCTCTAAACGGATTTTGACTCTCATTTCAACGGTTTGTTTGACGATCGGATGAGAAATCGGTCGAACAAATCTTTTCGAATAATTTGTTTAGTTTGAATTAATTTCGAGAACGACATGGATATTCGAAATTTTCGGTAATTACGTTTGCTTTCGATATTTGAAGTTGTCATATCATTCCGTCATCGCATCGGCAGTTGAAATTGTAGTATCTTGTCAACGCTGGAGTGATTCGTATTTGACCTTGATTGCGGTCACCTTTTGTATGGTCTGTTCCGAGGCAATTTCAGTTGCCGCTGTCGATTTCAGTCACCTCTTCGATTTGGGATATTTTGATATTTTATTTTATCGGAAAATTAACCTCCCCTTCAGTGATATTATTTGACTTTATTTTCGCTAGTCATTTCTACAGTTTGACTTTATTCATGATTTCGTCATTTTGACTGAACTTATTCTTTTGACTGACTAGGATTTTATTATTTTGACCAATCATTGGTTAGGGATTTTCTAGTGTATCGAGTCTTCAGCTTTTGTTGAATGTTTGTGTTATTAATTTTCTGAGGGGTGATTTGGATTGAAATGAACAAGGGGGTTTATTGAATAAATTATTTATTCCCCGGATGATTGTATTTTGGATAATTTGTTAGATAAGAAAACCAAGTTATTTCGGAAACTCCAGAACAACCATTTGTATCGAGAACCCAGCCGCCACCGCGGTTGTCTGAGCTGTCGGAGGTTGTTCTTTCGTCTCGAATAATTGTCGATTTAATTTGTTTAAATTGCACGGTTCACCCGTGCTGGCGCCCAACTTTCTTTCGTTGTTTGGTCGCTGAGGGTTGCGTATTTTTCACCGTCCGCAGAGGTAAGAAAATACGTCACAGTACATATTTCATTCAATAACTTTTTTTAAAATTGCCAAGTCGAGTCGCAATACACGCGCGTCACGCGGCTCCAGCCTGGCTTTACACTACTGCTCGGAATGCCTCCCTGGGTTTTAGGGGCACAACCCTATTCAGCAGAAGCAATGTGATCATTACATTATACGCTATTTCTTTTTATTCTCTTTCGAAATGAAACAAAGAGAATATTTGGAATGTGGGTGTTTGCGTGTGAAAAGCCCAAATTTTAGGTTTTATTTTACAAAAAAAAAAATCTCACACTCAGGGGATCATATCCTTCATAAATTTTTCAACTGGAAATAGATTCTAGGCACCTTCTCAACTCAAACAAGTTTCAGTGAAATTGAAAGTGTATAAATATTCGAAATGTGGGTGTTTGGGGGTGAGAAGCCCAAATTTTGGGTTTTATTTTACACAACAAAATTCTCACAGTCAGGGGATCATATTCTTTATGAATTTTTCAACTGAAGATAGATCCGAGGCACCTCCTCAACCTCTCAAGAAAGTTTCAACAAAATTAAAAGTAGATAATTAATATAAATGTGGGTATTTGGGTGTGAGAAGCCCAAATTTTAGGTTTCATTTTACAAAAAAAAATTCTCACAATCAGGGGATTATATCCTTTATAAATTATTCAACTGAAAATAGATCCTAGATACCTCGTCAACCCCTCAAAAAAGTTTCAGCGTAATTGAAAGTGGATAAATATTTGGAAAGTCGGTGTTCTTATGTGAGAAACCCAAATTTTAGGTTTTATGTTACAAAAAAAAATTCTCACACTCAGGGGATCATATCCTTCATAAATTTTTTAACTGACAATAGATTGTAGACACCCCCTCAATCCTTCAAAAAAGTTTCCACGAATTCGGAACGTGGGTATTCGGGTGTAAGAAGCCCCAATTTTAGGTTTTATTTCATGAAAAAAAATTTTCACACTCTAGAGATCATATTCTACGTGAATTCTACCCGTCCTTACGATTTTACAATTCCACTCTGCCCTACCATCTGCTGGAAGCGACACGACCGAGTTGGAACTGAGTTCTGAGCCTTGAGCCACTGCTCAATCTCAGGCATCGGGTTGTGCCGTCTTGGCGTTGCATTCGAAGCCGGTATGGAGCGGCGTGACGCGCCGTGAACTCTGAGTTATTCAAGTTTGTATCTGAATGTATTCTCTTGAATATCTCCATTCTAGGACACTCTGGACAAAATATTCGACTCGGGATGTATTTTCTCTTGCTGGAGCTTCTTTCTTGATGGACTTTCAACTCTTAACATTCTCGTGAGTTAAGAGATGAGTTTCGGGGCAGTTTAGGGGCCCCATAATTCTTCATATTTATATAAATTTGCGCTTTCTTATTTCATATGTGCAGCACAAGATGATACGCTTGGCTGGAAGCCGACCAAATACTGCCAAGTATTTCCACCGAGGGTACCCCTACTATCTAGATCGTAGAGGTCTTGGAACGGCTTTTCGCTTTGAAGCACGGCGAAAACTGCATACGTGAATTCCCTCCATGACCTTCCCAATCAACCTGTCTTCCTTTGGGGAGTCCACCATCATGATCCCGATCCTTTCCTGCCGTTGAGGGAGAGATTCAACGACGAAATTCTCCGATTGGCTGTAGAAGGGACCTGGGACAATACCAAAGACCTTTTCGATCGTATAAAAGCGAAAGAAGAGTGAGTAGAAAAAATGACCCATTGTTTTTTTAAAAATACTCTATTGGGAAAATTTACTCTTACATCTATACTTGGATGAGGAAATAAATTCATTCCTCATTCAACTGCGGAATGTAGGATTCGGATCACTGATCGGTACCAAATAAACTCGAGCCCTATAAACTCTTATCACCCACTCTTCCCAGAACCGAATACAGGAATTATTTCTCGGGGGGATATTCTAGTTGTCACAGAGAAAAAAAGCTTCTATCGGTTAGAAAAAATTGTCTTGATTCTAGTTTCTAAAATCTATAAATTATTTCCTGATTTTTAGAAATAAAATCGTATGGAATTAATCCGCAAACATGCGATTACTCTCTAGCCGAGATATTCTCAACTTTAGAAAAAAAAATCTATAATCTAGAAAACTTTTTCAATTTTTGAGGGGAGCTGTTTTTACAGAGGGAAGGATTATACATGGAGGGGGGCTGATCTTCAGGGGGGGAGCCTCATATATCAGGGGGTTCTATGAAAGGGAAGATTCGTCGGGGAAGAAGGTTTCACATACGGGGGTTTATCTGTAGGGTAAGGTGTAAGAAGAGGGTTCCATTATGAGGGGGTGGGGAGCTCGGTAAGAGGGGGGTTTTACAAATGAAATTTCCATCATGGAAATGGAGTTCTTTATAAGTGGAAAATATCGATGCAGGGTTTTGCAAAGGGGGGCCTCGATTCATGCTGGAGTTTTATATCGCGGGGCTCTTATTAGGGGGTGTCATGAGGTGGGGGGGCTCTTATTGGTTTCTTTGTTATTGTTGGGAAAGTTTCACTATGCGAATGCGGGTTTGCATGAGGAGGGGACTATATGGAACGGGGCTTTTTATTGTAGGGAGGGGGCTTCAATGAGGGAGGGGTTTGGTGAAAAATTTTCATCATTTGGATGGGGTTTTGTAATGTGGAACAGGTTTAGTGTGGGGGGTCGTGTATAAAGAGGGGGCTTTTTATTGTTTGCAATGAAGGGGGCTTTTATTATGGTGGAGAGGTTCCGTTGTGTGCAGGAGGTTTCAATGGAGGGGCAAGCGGCTGGTACAAAAGGGAGCTCTCATGTCCGGCGGAGGTTTTTAAGGGCGCGAGGGGGGGAGGTCATTATAGAGCGACATTCTGAACTCACCATGTACAGCCCCTTCCCCATTTTTCCGAAAAGTCACCGAGGAGTGGGTTTTTCAAGGATATCTCCGAAACTCTCAGATAGTAATCAAGAAGTCCGTGGCTGCGAGTGAACAATCTGTCGAATTCTGGAATCAGACGATATGTCATCCTTCCCTTGGCGGATGCCATCCATAGCTGCTGCAAACGTTAACGTAGACTGCTTCACGTTATAAGCTCGTTTGCCTTCAGCTCTTGTGCTTCGGACGTTTCGTGTTGGGCATAAGTCGCGATGAAATTGCTCATACTGCGAACGCCTCAGTATTGTCTTGCTGTGTCTGCTCTCGGAAATTGAGCCTTGTATCAGTCATCACTCCCAGATAGCAGATGAATGGCTGAGATGTTATGTCATGCTCGCCGTATGATGTTCTGAAACCTTGTCCTGCTGGTGCTCAGCCCCACCTACGTATTATTTTCCGCGAGCTTCAAGCATTTTGTCATGACATAATACTCTCATTCCAGTAATAACGTCACTAGTTTTGATTATGAATTATTGTTGTCAATTTTTTATTTGCCATGTATACTCTATTCGGGTTTTCACATGTTAATTTTTGCGGTATCATGGGTTGACTTTCTCTCTAACCATGTTGCATTGTACCCCAGGAGCTGTACCCCACGTACAGACTCTCCTGGGGACCCATGGAAAACCATGGAAAACCTTGGCTGACATCGACGAATGTTTTATCAACGCTTTTTCGATGATTCTTGGCGTCTAGAGTTCCGTTCGACGGTTTCCGAAAGATTAAAAATGCCAATTGCCCCAAGCTGGACTTGAATCCGTGTCTCAAGGTTTCCGTCGTCCGGCCGAGCGATTTAACCACTTTGGCCACCGTCGTCGGTTATTAATTTTTGGTAGTGGACAGGCACATATTTCCTATCCTAGGTCTCTTTTTGCTAATGCCATGCGTGCGCTAGCGCACCAGTAGCACAGAAGTTGTGATACATTCATAAGAAGATTCATTCTTTTCAAGTTACGCCCCAATTGCTGATCAGCTCTCATTCTACTCCGAGTACAAGCAAAAGATTGCTACTGCTCGAAGAGCACATGTGCCACCCACTCCAAACAATTTACTCGAGTTGAGTGACATGCTGCAGGAATATCCACCTTTGCGGCATTTATATCAAGGCTCAATAGTGGATGACGATGGCTCGCAGGGTGTTATTTTGATGCATCAAGATATGCGTTAGTCATTGTCGGAAAGTGAGGATCCCCAATATATTGTATATTGATTCATTCAAAACTCACGTTCTCTTTCAGTATTACTCCATAGAGTAGTAACCATAGGAAAATATTCATTTATATATTTTTCAATTATATACTTGCTATACTTTTTCTCTTATTTTCACTGTTTGTTTTCTTATGGCAAATAGATAACAGCTCCGATACGTGGCTTCCAGCAAGTGTACACCATCCATTTTAGGAAATTAGATTCAGTGAGTTTTTACCTGATAGATTTTTACTAACCGCATGGTAATATACGATAATGAATATTTTATTAGGGATTCCCAGCTATCGTAGTCTTTGCGTCAGGCCAAACGACTAGCATGTACAATGGCATATGGGAAAGGGTATTAGAGATGATTCCCTCTCTGAGAGAAAACGTCACCACCTGTAACGTGTTATTTTCGTTACCAATCATTTAATGGTTTTTTGTAGACCTTCACTTGGTTTTTGGGGTTATCGATTGGTTGCCACCAGACTTAAAGTCAAACCTACCATTCAACGAGAGTCATTTTTTTGGGAGTTAATTCTGTATGACTGATTATTTTGTTTTGTATTTGAATTTTGTACGAAATCACACGCTCAATGATTGGAGGACTTGTTGGACTACGAGGGACATCGAGGGATGATTGGCATGAACGTCAATTCCCATTTGAATTCGATAGAACCTGGAGTATCTACCGAGTCACGTAAAGCTTCAAACGTTGACCGTGAGAGTATGGCCCTGAGAGGACCTTCGTTGTAGAACAGATGAACGAGTGGCGAGTCTACATTAGAGAGGGACTGCTGCATCATTGAGGCCTGGACCTGCCGATGAAATACTATGATTTATTGATTCAAGATCAATTAAATGATTGGAGGTAGCCGGAAGGGCTTAAAGACTATTTATGATTTGATGACATTATTTGAATTGTAATTGGAATTATGGTCTAGTTGGAATAATTCATTTATTCAACTGATTTGGTCATCCGCAGGCGCAAAGTTATTAGCGCGCAGGCGTGAGATTTTGGGTCCAATCATAATTGAGAGTAATGGTCGTATTGCGGCGGCCAAGGAAATTAATTGCCGCGCAATTGATGATCGCGTCGACACCTGTAATAGTCGAGCGATCACTTCTGTTCTGGTGGTGACGGCGTGCACGTGTTTCGCACGCCTGTCGAAATTTTTGTGTCCGACGCCATTTCAGAAGCCATATTGGGCTTTGGCGTCCTTTGGGTATTTCTTCGGGTTTCCTTGGAATTTCTGGAAGTCACTGAGACGTTTTGGAGACCTGCCATGCAGCCGGGAGTTCTTTGGGATTTTCGTCTGGACATCGGTGAGCGTGGTGATTAAACATTTTGGTATTTTGTGAGGGTAAAATCGAGTCAAAATGTTCGGCATTTCGCACGCCTTTGAACGACTCTGTTTGATAGTAACGAGATTTTATCCGCCCAGTGAACAGTTTTCCTTTGAATCTTTTAGTTATGTTGTTTTCGTTAAAAACTCTCATTCGTTAGAGATATTAGTTCGTTCGGAATTTCAGAATTTTGATTTCATTTTTTTTGTTTTGGTTCACAATTTTGTACGCTAGATTCATTCATTCGGTGAACCATTGAGATTTTGAAGTATTTAATTTCGGTTACGAATGGACTCTCGTTGGATGGTATTTAACTTGTATACTTTCGAAGGACATTGAACGTGGGATACTGTGTGTCTCCTGACCTTGCTTCGTTTCGCTGGCCTGATGTCTTGAGTTTTCGTTTCGGACAGCTAGCTTTACTTGTCACGGAGACTAATTTTTGGGTTTCGATCGTTCAGTGTCGTTCAATCTACATGAGTATTGTCGATATTTCGATTCTGATTTTTTATGTTTCTTTTGACATTGTTTTTGACTTTTGATTTGTTTTTTTTTACTTTTGGATAATTAGATCTTTCAATTTGATTATCAGAATTGGTTTTGACTAATTTGACTGAGTGTGCACTTTCTGATTTTTGTTAAAAGAATCTTTTATTATTTTGATGATTGTAGAGTTATTTACTTTTGGAGTCATATGATCGTTGATCGGTTGAAACAACCAAATAGGGGGTTTTCAATTAATTAATCTTGAAATGTATCGAGTCGTTTAAACTTTATTAAATACTGTGAGTTTTCCCCGCAATTCTGAGTTTAATTTATTTGTTTGGTTCACCTAGTCACATCTCTAGACTAAGCTCTTTCAGGAACCGATACACGTCTTTTCGTCTGGAGCTAGTGGGAGACCGTTTCGAGCTTAGGGCTAGTTTGATTTTGTTTCTTTCGCTCCAGTGGTCGTTCTGGTAAAAACGATCTGGCGCTCAACTTTTTGTCGTTTTAGTTTCTACGTGAGTGCCAGAGGGCTGCGTATTGGACCGAGGGGTTCCGTGAACCTTGGAAATTACGTCACACACCATAAGAGGAGACTTCGAAATGGCCCAAATCAACAGTTTCAGGAGAAATTTCCCTAACGAAAGAATCTGTGGTTGTTTGTTTTATTACAAACAAGTAAGTTGCATAGACAGACTGACAGAGGCACAGAGACAGAAACAGAGATATAGAGACAGAGACAGTGATATAAATACAGCGACCTACACGATGGTAGCTATGGGACGGCCACAAGGATCCAAAGGTTATAGAGGGAATCCTAAGGGTCAAATACAAAGATGAAAGGGTCAATCTGGGTTCCAAGGTTCCGAATAAAGGTTTGAAAGATACAAAGTCAGACTCGAGCGTTCAAGGGTCAAATGGAGGCCAAGTATCATTGGGAGGATTATCAGGGCCAAAAACAAGGATCCAAGGGTCACAGAAAGGGTTGAATGGTCAAATACAAGGGTCTAAGAGTTAAATAAGGGGCTGTAAGGTTAAAGCACAAGGTTTCGAGGGTCTAATAGGGAGCGAAGGTCGAATGAGGGGTTGTAAGCACGAAACACATGGGTCAAACCGTTAAATAAGCGATTATAATGGTCAAACACAAGGTTCCGAGGGTTATAAAGGATGTTAAAAACAAAGATTAGAGGGTCAACTCGAGCCCGAGAGTGAAATCGGGGTTATGAGTGTCAAATACAAGGGTCCAATAAGGGACTATAAAGGTGAAACCCAAGCTTTCGGGGGATCAATAAGGATTTTAGATCAAATGAGGGGTTAGGAGAGTCGAAAACATGGATCCGAGGATCAAGTGTGGGCTAAAGTCAAATGAAGGGTGATAAATGCAAACACAAGGGTCCAAGGGTTGAATAAGAGGTAGTAAGATCAAACATGAGGGTCCGAGGGTCAAATGGGGGCCAAGGGGGGAATCAGGACTCGTGAAGGTCAAACACGCGCTGTGAAGGGTTAAATAAGGGGTTACGAGGGCCAAATATTTGAATCCAAGGGTAAAAAAGGGGTTATGAGAGTCAAATATATGAGTCAAACGGGTAACTAAGGAGGTCAATAAGGGATTGCAAGGGCCAAATTCAAGGGTTTAAGTATCAAATGTGGGATTACAAGGACCAAATACAACGTTCCAAGGGCCAAATGAGAACCAAGGACAAGGATCCAAGGACAAAAAAGCTATGATAAGGGTCGAACACAAAGGTCCAAGGGTTAAATAAGGGACTATGAGTGTGATGCACAAGATTTCAAGCGTCCAACAGGGACAACAAGTCTAATGAGGGGTTATGCGGGTCAAAAACACAGGTCAAATGGTTAAATGTGGACGTCCGCATGAAAGGGGACCACTTTGGCACTATTGGAGTTATGTATATTCCGATAATCTTGATTTCATTTTACACATTTACAGTCCCAAATGACCTTGATAGCGGAAAAAGTGATGATGCTAGAAAAGATCGAGAAAATAATTTCACATGGGTTTAAATGGGAGTTGGGAAGAGAAGAACGTGAATATCTCGGATACTAGAATCGACAAAGTGGTCCCTTTTCATGCGAACGTCCACAAATGAAGGGTTATGGAGGGAGTTATGTGGGTCAAACATAAGTGGCCAAGGCTCAAATGAGGGGCGCATAAAGAATCCACAAGGGTTAAACCGTACAGAGCAGCGTTAAATTGGAGAGCCCAATCGAGTAATCGCAAGGATCAAATGGGATTATGCACGTAGTCATCACAAGGATCTCGAGAGATAGATCTATCGAGTAAAATCTGTATGGATTATTTTTGTAATTCACGTTCTTTCAAGTTGAACTATGAAGGGTGCCAATGTGATTACTGCGAGTATCTTTCATATTAGACTCTTGCGATTACTCGATTGGGCTCTCCTGCCAAACCCTACTCTCTTTTCGCCCCCATTTGATCCTTGTATATGACCCTTGTAATCGCCCATTCGATTCTTGGACCCATGTATTCCACATTATCCCTATTATTTGGCCCTCGGAACCTCGTGTTAAACTTTTATAACCCCCTATTTGACCCTTGCGATCCCCACCTGATCCTTGGAACACTGTGTTAGATCCTTATAACCCCTCATTTGACTTTTGGTCTTCACTGGGTCCTTAAAACCTTGTGTTTCACCTTTATAGTCCCTTATTTCATCCGTGGAGCCTTGTGTTAAACCCTTATAACCCCTCCATTGAACTTTGGATGCTTTTTCTGGGCCCCCATTCGACTCTTGAACCCTTGTATTCGACCCTTGGAATCCCTCATTTGGCTTTCGGAACCTTGTGTTTGGCCCTTATAATCCCTTATTGGATCCTTGTAGTTCGTCATTTGACCCTCGTAATTTCCCATTTGTTTCTTGAACGGTCGTTTTCCATCTTTACAGTTCCTCATTTGGCCTGTATGACCTTGTATTTCGCCCTCACAACACCTTATTGAATTGTTTGGGTCGAATGTTTAACCCTCATAACCCCTTTTTTACCCTTGAATCCATGTTTGGCCCTTATACCCCCTTTGACCCTTGAATCCATGTGCTGAGCCGTCATGATTCCTTATTCAGCCCTTGGACCCGTATGTTTGACCTTCATAATCCGCCATTTGCCCCTTCGTCCCTATTTGACCCTCAGACCCTTGTGTTCGACCCTTACAACCTCTTATTCAACTCTTCGACCTCTGTTTTTGGCACTTATAACCCATTATTCATTTCACTCTTGATCCTTATTTGATGCTCTGATCCATGTGTTCGGCCCTTATAACCCTTCATTTGATCTTTGCTCTCTGTCATTGGATCCTTGTTTTGTAGCACTGATATCCCTGCTATGGCACCATGAGGCCACCTCCATTTGACCCTTGAATCCTTGTATCTGACCCCTGCAATCCCTCATTCAGCACTTGGAACTTTGGAACGAAATTTGACCCTCTGATCCTTGTATTTGACCCTTAGGACTTTCTCAATAACATTTGGACCCTTTGGATCCCACGACCATGGCCACCATGGTACGTGGAAACAGATATAGGCATAAACACAGACACACACAGACACAGACGGATACTAGGTGATAGACTTTATCGCGATGACCGTTTCTCACATCTTTATAGGCAATTCCGAAGAAATGGACGAGTCTTGGTATTGTTGGTTGTGAGTACATTCTGGAAAAAGCATACGCTTTTGCACATTTGCCTCCAGAGGACATGCCAGAAGGAGTTCAACGAATAACTCGACTCATCGACCGAGAGAGACAACCCGCTCTGCAGGAGTTTGGCACATATCTAAGAACTTTCTGGCTGCCGTTACGAAATGTTCTGTCCGTTTTCAAGAATCCAGTGCGTACAAATAATACATGTGAAAATTTCCACTTGCATGCCGCCAGGCGTGTAGGCGTCCATCAACCCATATGGAAAATGTTGTGTAAGTATGCAAATCATAAATCCTTCAATATATTCCTCCATTCAACGGTTCGCAGATTTCGAGGAGGGTTCTTATGATTGAGAAAAAAGTGGATGACAGATAAGTAGAGGGAAATTACGAACATTATTTTCTGAGAATTCTGAACTCCCCTTAATCAATTACAGGAAACTTCTATCGTTCTGTGGAACGAAACGCCGAAACGACGAAACGGCGAAACGGCCCGAACAATCTGTACTTACGTATGAAAGTCGCCATGGCCGTTCCATGGCTACATTCTCCATGGACTCCTCCATGGCCGTTCCAAAGCCCTTATTTCGGATACTTATTTCAACCCTTATTGTCGATCCTCAGACTGACCCTTATTTTTAACCTTCATTCTGATCCTCACTTTTAACACTCATTTTCACCGTCATTTCTGACCCTCTTACTGACCTTTATTTCTGACCCTCACGCTGACCCCCTATTTCTGACTCTTATTTTTGACCCTCATTCTGACTCACTATGACCCTTTATTTCTGATACTTATTTCAACCTTATATTTGACTCTCATTCTGATCCTTACTTTTGACCATCATTCTGATCCTTACTTTTGACACTCATTTTGACCCTCATGTCTGACCCTCATGTTGACCCCCTATTTTTGTCCTATATTTTTGACCCTCACTCTGACTCATTATGACCCTCATTCCTGATACTTATTTCGACCCTTATATTTGACCCTCAGACTGACCCTAATCACCGGCTTTTATTTTTACCCTCATTTCTCATCCTCATTCTACTCCTGACCCTCATTCTTATTTTTGACCTTCATACTGACCCTTTTTCCTGACCCTCATTTTCGAGTCTTCGTTTTGACACGCATTTCTGACACTCATACCGACCCTCAGTTCAGACTTCCATGCTGACCCTTATTTAGGACTCGAACTTAAACCCTTACTTTTGACTTTCATCTCAACTCTCACTTTGACCCTTCTTTCTGATCCTCATTCTGACCGTCATTTCTGACCTCCACCCTCCCCGTTACTTTTGACACTCATTCCGACCCTTATCATCAAGATCAGAGCGAGGGCCAAGGGTAAGGCTCAGGGCGAACGTCAAATCTAACTGTCTGAGGTCAGAGATGAGGTTCAGAATGAAGGTTAAACGTACGGTTTAGAATGAAAATGAAAAATAAAGGGCCAAAAAAAGGGTCTAAATGACTGTCAGAAAGGAGGGTCAGAATGAGGATCAGGCGTACGGGTCGAAAATAAAGATCAGAAATAGGAGGTCAGTATAAGGGTCAGCAATAAGGGTCAAAATGAGTGTCAAAAGTAAGAATCAGAATGAGAGTCAAAAATAAGGATCAGTCTGGGGGTCGAATATGAAAGTTGAAATAAGTGTCAGGAATGAAGGTCAAATGACTATCAGAAGTAAGGATTAGAGTGAAGGTCAGAAATCAGGGTAAAAAAGAAGGGCCGGTAATAAGGGTCAGTCTGAAGGTCAAATGATAATTAGAAGTAAAGAGTAAGGTCAGTCTGAGGGTCAAATATAAGGGTCGAAATAAGTATCAGAAATAAGGATCATAGTAGTCAGAATGAGGGTCAAACAGGAAGGTAAGAAGTAGGGGTCAGCATGAGGGTCAGAAATGAGGGTTAAAATGAATGTTAAAAGTGGGAATCAGAATGGGGGTCAAGAATAAGGGTCAGTCTGAGGGTCAAATATAAGGGCTGGAATAAGTTTCAGAAATAAGGGTCATAGTGAGTCAGAAATGAGGGTCAAAATGAGTGTCAAAAGTGAGGCTCAGAATGAAGATCAAAAATGATGGTCAGCCTCAGGGTTAAATATAAGGGTTGAAATAACTATCAGAAATAAGGGCCATGGAACGGCCATGGAGAAGGCCATAGAGAATGTGGCCATGGAACGACTATGGAGAGGCCATGGAACAGCCATGGCGGTTGGTGGCCTGGCCATGGCTAGGCCATGGCGAAGGCTACCAACCCTATGGCCATTCCATGGCGGCTTCCATAGGTGTATTTTAACCTCACTTCGTTCGGTTAGAATCCAGTTGTTGGGCCTTTTAACGTAAAAATTCTTTCGCTCGACGACGAATAAATTATTTCCTGACTCATGTGCTTATAATCCTCGCCTTCGGCTCGAGCTATGAAATCACATTCATCAGAAAGTATTTTGCTGTCCTCAACTGTCCTCAATTGTCCATTTTCCGCTGTTCTCTCCAAAGTGATCGATTCAGCTGTAGCTGATTATAAAACATTGACACACGGAGGTCGTCACAGAAATTGGAGACCACTTGACTTCCAGTTGACGGATGCAGCCATAATGAGATTCGAGATTCAGTTCGAAATAAACCGGTAAAATTTAAGTATCATCAAATTTTATTATGCAGTTTCCGCTAATTTTCGTTAGACTGTTTGAAGAAGACATATAATTATATGTCGCCTCGATATAATAGTATTGGATCATGTCAAACGGACGATAGTTCGAAGTTTGTGAGTCGCGTGTAGCACGAGGCGAGCCGAGTTGCAGACTTGCCGCCACCGAGGAGCGCTTTAACACTCCTAGGAGCGTTGAAGCGTGACTTGAAATGAACTGTTCCTCTTTATTAAGTCTATGGCTGCTTATCGCCAGGTGTTGTGCGTAAAATAGGACGATAGACGCTAGTTGGCAGGACTCAGTAATGAAATTATAATTTACGTTACTAGGCCCCATAAACCGCTATTCTAACCTCACTTCGTTCAGTTAGAATGCGGTTTTCGGGCCTTTCAACGTAAAATCCTTTTCACGTTGTAATGAATGACTCATGTAATTATAGACCTCGCCTTCGGCTCAGACTATAAAGTCACATTCGTCAAACAATTGTTTACTGTCCTAGGAGCGAAATCTACTATTTCATCATAAGGTCCACAAAGTATTTTTTGACGAATGTCGCCTTTGGCTCCGACTATATACACTCGTTGGAAAGCACTTTGTGAACCGTATTACAAATGTAATTGTTTGTCTCTGGGCCCGAAAAATGGTTTAGCGGATCTTGTGACAAGAATGGAATTATCGTACGCTACAATAATCCTTGGATGGAGACTGTTGTTTTGAGATCAGGACGACTGTTTAACATCTGTTGCAAGCGTTCGATAAATTAGCATGTTTCAGCTATATAAATATGTATTCTTCAGCCATTTCGTTCGGCAATAATATGATAATTTTCTTCATTTGCTATTAAAACACGTGCTGAGCCGACATCAGACTTTTACTTTCATAAATATGTAACATCAATACCGACGGCAGTGGCCGTGCGGTTAGAGTGCTAGACTAGCATGCCAGAGATCCGGATTCGATTCCCGGCGACGACGGTCAATATTTGTAGCGCTCTAATCTCACAGTTTCACTACCGAGCGGTAGTCTCGTCAAAGGGACGACAGTACCTGGGCAGGTTTTTCCCTCAAAGCGAGGTTTTCCCTACTCCTTCGGCGAATGCGGTACAGGGGATTGGGGGGTGGGATGGGAACAAATCGTAAAGACCCGAAAGGGTATACGAAGAGAAAAAAAATTTAAAATGTAACATCAATATGTCAAGCCAATGATGATTATCATGACTCCAGAGATATTCCAATATGAAGTCATCTGATGCTGTTGCATGTCCTTCTCCTAATATATGATATTTTTATTTGTCATTTTCAGATTAGATGTTGACGAATTCTTGACATCAATCGCAAATCTCAGAAGAATGCATCTGTCAAGAGGTTTATTGAAAAATACGAATACGATTTTTCTTTAAAGATAACTATCATTACACTCAATCGTGAAAATGTTAGTTTTCCAGTTTCATGAAAGACAGCGTCTGTCAGTTGATAATAATGGAAAATATCAGAGATTCAGGGATGGGGCAGAAGCCGAGGCAGAGGCAGCTCTTCTAAATGGGCTCCTTGATGCTACTCCTGGCACTAGTATGCTCATGGCCTCATAAATTTCACAGTATAATTGCAATTAATTTTTACGTTCTGTTTTACAGGTGGAATTTTAGAAAATCAACTACTGTATAGAAGAAGAAGAAGGATTCACGACGATAATAACTGATTCGGAACTAAAAACAAGGCTTAATGACACATTCATCAATCTGTCCATTGCAATCGCAGTTTTTGACCGTGAGCTTATGCCCGATGCACCTGCACCCCAAGGCCCATGAAGAAATACAAATGCTTGAATTCAACGTCCACGAGTTGCAGCAGCTGCCGAGGTGGTTCCTCAAAGAAGGCCTCACGGCGAAGGTAATAACTGAATCGGAACTGAAAACAAGGCTTAATAACACATTCATCAATCTGTCAATTCTAATAGCAGTTCTTGACCCTGAGCTTGTGCCCAATGCACCTGCACGGCAAGCTCAGCGAAGAACTGCAAATGAGAGAGCTCAATGTCCACGAGTTGCAGCAGCTGCTGGGGTGGTTCCCCAAAAGAGCCCTCACGGCGAAGGTAATAACTGAATCGGAACTGAAAACAAGGCTTAATAACACATTCATCAATCTGTCAATTCTAATCCCAGTTCTTGACCCTGAGCTTGTGCCCGATGCACCTGCACCGCAAGCTCAGCGAAGAACTGTAAATGCAAGAGCTCAATGTCCACGAGTTGCAGCAGCTGCTGAGGTGGTTCCCCAAAGGAGGCCTCACGGCGAAGGTAATACATGAATCGGAACTGAAAACAAGGCTTAATAACACATTCATCAATCTGTCAATTCTAATCGCAGTTCTTGACCCTGAGCTCGTGCCTGATGCACCTGCACCGCAAGCTCAGCGAAGGACTGCAAATGCCAGAACTCGACGTCCACGAGTTGTAGCAGCTGCTGAGGTGTCGCCCCCAAGGAGGCCTCGTGGCCGTCCACCTCGACGTCTGGCCACACAACACAATCTAGTTGCACTCCCAGAGGCTCCAGCAGTATCACCTGTAGATCCGATAAGGAGGCCTCGAGGTCGCTCACGTCGACTTGGTATACCAGTTCCACAACCTGTAGATCCCGCGCAACCTGCAGATGTTGCAGGAACCGCAGAACCTGTTGGGGACCCAGAACTCGCAGATCGCATAGAAGCTCAAGATGCTGCAAAAACTGCCGATCCCACAGAACCTCCTGAGGAACCAGAACTTGCTGATGCCCCAGCACCCGAATATCGCGCAGAACCTGTAGTGGCGGCACAAGTTGCTGATGTAATACATCCTGCAGATTTTGCCAATTTTGTTCCGGAACCTCTCGATGCAACTCCAGGTGGAGCAGAAGGTCATCCAATTCTGGTTTCTCTATGACCCAATCTTGACATCAATTCAAGTCTAACCATTCCCCTGGCAGATCAATCGATGGTTACTCGATGACAACTTTTTGACTGGTTCACTCTATCGATGGCTGGTGGATGATCGATTGATCCCTTGCAGAAACTCAGAGGATCGTCACTCGATCGTTGGTCCATTGCTAGCCAATAAATAGTCAATAGTTAGGTTTTGATGGATTACCCGTCGACGATCATGGTCGCGCAATCATCACCCATCAACCAGTGATCGAACAACACTTGACTGAGTGAACAACTCTATTCCTTTACCGAGTGATCCGTCAAGGTATTCATCAGATGATAATGACTTTGTTATTCATATGCACGCAGAAAACGGAGGGGAACCTACAGGGGCTGTGACACCTGAAAACGTTGTTCATGTGCATGTTGACGTTGAGGGAGAACCGCCAGTGAAAAGACGAAGAACCAGACGAGGAGGAAGCAACAAAACTAAGAAAATTAGGATCGAATTATCAACACATATGTATTAGTATATTTTGACAAAGTCGTGAAGGGCGGTTTCACTACGAGGTTGAAGTTTGTGGCCCAACCCTAGTGGAAAAACCTAAGGCAGAGGCGTAACATGCCTGATCAGAATTTCGGATCGGACTTGATCAGTTTCTGATCGAGACCTGAACAGAATTTCCACTCGGGTATGAGTCAATTTGAGAGTGAAATTCGTAAGTGTCCTGGTAGCTCAGATGGTAAGAGCACCCGACGCGACATTGGGAGGTCCCGGGTTCGATTCCCGGCTAGGAAGTTACTAATTTTTCTCTCAAAAAATTAAATTTAATTAATGCCTAATAATGGAAGGCGGAGAAACTCTAGTGGAAAAACCTAAGGCAGAGGCGTAACATGCCTGATCAGAATTTCGGATCGGACTTGATCAGTTTCTGATCGAGACCTGAACAGAATTTCCACTCGGGTATGAGTCAATTTGAGAGTGAAATTCGTAAGTGTCCTGGTAGCTCAGATGGTAAGAGCACCCGACGCGACATTGGGAGGTCCCGGGTTCGATTCCCGGCTAGGAAGTTACTAATTTTTCTCTCAAAAAATTAAATTTAATTAATGCCTAATAATGGAAGGCGGAGAAACTCTAGTGGAAAAACCTAAGGCAGAGGCGTAACATGCCTGATCAAAATTTCGGATCGGACTTCATCAGTTTCTGATCGAGACCTGAACAGAATTTCTACTCGGGAAACTAAAGGCCAATCACACGCGTTTGAAACCACGCATAACGACCGAATCTCAGATACTTTTTTCCGTCCCGGCGGGCGTAAAGTGACTTTTGCGGGAGGGAAATTTGACTTCGCGCCTACGCCGAGATGGAAAATCGCGTTCTAACCACGGGAGGTAAAATAAAGGCCCTCAGCCACGTGCTTACGATATGATAATTGCACTCGCGGCTGAGGAAGCTTTATTTTCCCTCCCCAGGTTAGAAATATACTATTTTGTCACAGACGGATTAAGTGCGAGGTTTAAGGAGAGCAAGGATGGCGGGCAGGGGAGGGCAACCAGAGGGCAAACAGAGTCCCTCTGGTAGGGGTTGGGGCGGAGGTGAAGCCCTCCCTTTTATTTTTGAGAATGGTAGGCATTGCGTATGTCATTGCGCTCACTGTGGCATAAGCCTTATGAACTTCGCACAAGCCTCTAACCGAGTGTTTAATACGTCAGCGACAAAAATATAGTCATATACTTGGAGGACGTCAGATATTCAATGGGATTCATTTTATTACAAACTAGGGGGCTACGCCCCCTGCTCGCTCCGCTCGCCAACCCCGGGGGCGCTTCGCCCCCCCCGCTCGCTTCGCTCGCTCCCCCCTCCCGGTGTGACCGAGTGGGTGTGACCGGGGTTTTTCCGATAGCTCTATACATACCTTACCATAAGAGGCCACAAACGTATAATTCCTCCCCATATATAGGCACCCCCCCATGAATGGCCACCCCCATATATAGGCACCCCCCCTATATGGGCACCCCTCATATATATAGGTACCCCATATATGGGCACCCCCTACATGTGGGCACCGCCCATATATATAGGCACCCTCCATATATGAACACCCTCATATATGGGCATATCCCATATATGCCCCCCATATATGGGCAGTCCCCTTAGAACCCCCATGACCCTTATGACCCTTATTAACCCTATGCCCCTCGTGACCCTCAGCACTCCTATGACCGTCCTGACCCTTAGCACTCCTATGACCCTCGTGATCCTTAGCACTCCTATGACCCTCGTGATCCTTAGAACCTCTATGACATTTAGAACCCCTATGACCCCTGTGACCTTTGAGACCCTCGTGACTCTTATGACCCTTAGCCCCTCTATGACCCTTATGACCCTTAGTACCTCTATGACCTTCGTGACCCTTAAGAGCCTTAGTACATTTGTGACCCTCGTGGCGCTCATAACTCTTAGCCCCTCTATGACCCCTATGACCCTTAGGGCCCCTATGACCCTTGAGACCCTCCAGGGATGAGGACGTTTCCTGAAGCCCTGAAGCCACCGCTGGCTTCGCTCGTTCCCTGCTCCCGGCGTGACCGAATGGGTGTGACCGGGAGCGTTTTTCCGATAGCTTTATAAATACTTTACCATAAGAGGCCACATACTTATAATTCCCTCTCATATATGGGCACCCCCCATAAATGGGCACCGCTATATGTAGGCACCCCCCTATGTGGGCAACCCCATATATACAAGTACCCCCCACATATGGGCACCCCCCCTATATGAGCACCCCCTACATATGGGCACCCCCCCATATGTGGGCACCCCCCATATATGGGCCGGATCAAGCGTCGCCTGAATTTTTGGGCTTATTTTTTTTATTATATAGAGATATTTTTATTATTTTCTAGTGAGAGAACTATTACAGTGTTTGTACTCTATGTATCTTCATATGCAGTTGATAATTTTTTTACTATGATCATTCTCTATTCAATATTCTAAAAATTAGGAAGAATTCACATGTAAGTTTTTTTCATTGGCTCGTGCTGAGTCGAGAATGAATTTGTTGGGCATGAAGAGACAAAGGTGAATCTATATAACAATGGATTTTTCCCCACACTGTGTGTCAAGTGACATCTGACACAAAAATATAGACACTCGTGGAAACCCGTCAGCGAGCGCCACGTGTATCAACCACATCAAAAACTACTATTCCACATCCATAGAATATAATGAAAATGAATAGTATTTATTGCATTACACGACATGTGAAGAAGAGTGGAGTCCATAACTGACACTTTCAAGTTGAAAATCATGAAGGTCTTTGATTCAATAGAGTTGCAATGACGTTCATTTTGCGATGCCTTTTCGGACTTCCATGAGTGGATACTTATCTCGTGCAGTTACCATTCTGAACATTCGTGAAGATAGCTTTGTATCATATATGTTTTACACCAGCCACTTGATCGAAATTCGTACGCCCCGCGGAACGTCATTCGGAGAATACTCACAAGATGAACAAATTAACTCGACACAGAGTATAGGATTTCGAATTCATACCTGCGATCATCGATGGAGTATGAGTGCGTGAAAATGCACCGTCTCTTGGCGATGTTTGCAAGTGTGAAGAAACCATGCCATTACGTCCACCCGTGGAAGATGAGTGCATGACAGTGCACCAACTTTCATTGGCGTTTGTAATGTGGGGGAAGAGAGTTCCGATATTCACGCATACTTCGTTGAGTACGAGCGCGTGCAATTACCTTCGTAACCACTAGTGAAAACTGTGCATCCTGAATGTTTGAAACCAGTCGCTTGATCAGAATTCATATGTCCCGTTAAATGTCATCCGAAGAATACTCGCAAAATTGACAAATTAACTTGACACAGAGTATAGGATTTCGTATTTACACCTGCGATTATCGTTGGAGTATGAGTGCGTGACAATGCACCGTCTCTTGGCGATGTTTGCAAGTGTGAAGAAACCATTCCATTATGCTCACTGGTGGAAGATGAGTGCATGACAGTGCACCAACTTTCATTGGTATTTGTAATGTGTGGGAAGAGAGTTCCGATATTCACTCATACTTCGTTGAGTATAGTATGAGGGCGTGGAGATAAATTTGTAACCATTAGGGAAATTAACTTTGTAACGTAAATGTTTGACACCAGTCGCTTGATCGGAATTCATGTCCCGGGAAATGCCATTCAAAGAATACTCGCAAAATGAACAAATAAACTCGACACTGAGTACAGCATTTCGCATTTATACTTGCGATCATCGATGGAGTATGGGTGCGTGAAAATGCACCGTCTCTTAGCGATGTTTGCAAGTGTGAAGAAACTATTCCATTACGTCCACTCCTGGAAGGTGAGTGCATGACAGTGCACCAACTTTCATTGGTGTTTGTAATGTGTGGGAAAAGAGTTCCGATAGTCACACATACTCCGTTAAGTACAGGATGAGCGCGTGCAGTTACCTTTTTAACCATTAGGGAAAATAACTTTCTATCGTGAATGTTTAACACCAGTCGCTTGATCGGAATTCATATGCCTCGTGAAATGCCATTCGAAGAATACTCGCAAAATGGAAAAATTAACTTGACACAGAGTGTAGGATTAACTCGATGCAGAGTACAGAATTTCGCATTTATACCTGCGATCATCGATGGAGTATGAGTGCGTGAAAATGCACCGTCTCTTGGCGATGTTTGCAAGTGTGAAGATACCATTCCATTACGTCCACCCGTGGAAGATGAGTGCATGACAGTGCACCAACTTTCATTGGTGTTTGTAATGTGTGGGAAGAGAGTTCCGATAGTCACACATACTCCGTTAAGTACAGGATGAGCGCGTGCAGTTACCTTTTTAACCATTAGGGAAAATAACTTTCTATCGTGAATGTTTAACACCAGTCGCTTGATCGGAATTCATATGCCTCGTGAAATGCCATTCGAAGAATACTCGCAAAATGGAAAAATTAACTTGACACAGAGTGTAGGATTAACTCGATGCAGAGTACAGAATTTCGCATTTATACCTGCGATCATCGATGGAGTATGAGTGCGTGAAAATGCACCGTCTCTTGGCGATGTTTGCAAGTGTGAAGATACCATTCCATTACGTTCACTCGTGGAAGATGAGTGCATGACAGTGCACCAACTTTCATTGGTGTTTGTAATGTGTGGGAAAAGAATTCCGAAGTCACACATACTTTCATGAATACAATACGAGTGCGTGAAGTTGCATTTGTAAACATTAGTGGAGCTAGCTTTACATCATCAATGATTGACGATCAGTCGCTCGTACCAAGTTCCTATAAGACGCGCAATCTCATTATCATTGTATTTACAAATCAAACCCCGTATGTCCCCTACATCACCATGTGACCTCTTCTGATCGTCATGAACCTTGTCACTCACTGTGAAACGCTAGTAAGTTCAACCGAACATTCCTTTTTTTATTATATAGAAAATAGTATATTCCGATTAGTATAGCCGAAGGTGAGTGAGAGTTTTGACATTTCACATGTCAAAAAAAGCTTTTCCCACGAGTGTCGAACCATATGTTCCATCTCAATGAGCAGAAAAAGGACATGCCAGGCACGCGAAGCTACTTTTCCACACAGCGTGATCAAATGATATACTTGAGGACAACTGCCATGGGGTTTTTCGCCCGAGTGGCATTAGCATGAGAGCCGGAGGCGAGAACTAATCATCCACAGTAGTCACAGAACCTTCTAGCACTGTTTATAAACGATACTTGTTCCTAGCGATTTCCGTTTTCACAAGTCTGGGGTAGGAAGTTTACATATGAGCATCAAAGTATGACAGCGAAACAGTGTGGGCCAAATATGGGCCAACTTCACTCATAATGGTTGGAATTTTTAGCGCATTCTTCAATGTTCTAAAAAAAAATTGATTAGTCTATTGAAGAAATAACTCCTCATAGGATTGGATGCAACCAGCTTTCTGAAAAACAAAAAAAAAACCCATCTGCCCAGGAAAAACAAACTAGCTCCCTGAATCTATTCTGTTTGTCGTAATTAATAATGGAATTCTTTACGGCCTAGTCCAGCTACGGCGTGGTCAAGCTGTACAGGACTGCGGCAGGTTCTCGCATGTGCCCGATTAGTCGGATTCACATTTGACCAAGAGCCGCTTCGCAGCTCCTGGGAGGCTATTCTCGAGTTGTGATTGTGCGATAGCACGATGGTTCGTCGTATGTGACCCATAAGGCGTACCACATGTCGCATACGAATCGTCTTCTGGAGGCTTTTTTTCGAGTGGATCGGAAACATTCCCGTGAACGGAAGTGGTTCTGCAGCCGGAATGCCTGGGTCGGTGGATTCGGTGGATTAGATGTTCCATTTACACGAAGAGAAAAATCTCTTGAAAATTAGTGTATCTTCTCCCTAACGCATGGGCCGTAGCGAAGGAGGCACAAAAAAATATAGAATACTCTACACAAATTAGATTCTGACAATAATAATTTAAATCACCCCTCTCCAAACTTTCATGTGCTGCACCCTACTTTTTCTCCGCTTATTAGAAACTAGTTCAAAGAATTCTATCTTTATGAAATCAAATAAGAAAAATTGGTGGGGGCCTCTCCAAGTATTAGTATGCCACTCGGTAAATTTCCATCAGCCCTCCTTTGCTAAGTGGTGACCTCTGTGCTATGAAAAATGAATTGGCCTCACATGCACGTAAAGTACCTCACCGAGTGCAAAATTTTAGTGGTTGCATACTATTTTTGAAATGCCCAAGCTCGTGACTTTGTAGAGCACCACTCAGTACTTTCTAATATGATCCTTCGAATTATAGGAGTATTACATTTCTAGCATTAGCGAACCCTTCGATAAGTCCCACTGTTGATGGGTGGCACATCAATTTCTTAAGGGACCTTTCACGAGATTGTCGTGTACGTTTTTCTCCGTGTGCGGAGTTACTTCCGGAGACGGAAGTATTGCTCATCCACTCGAGAATAAGGCTCCCTTATACCATTTGTACTGATGATACCACTTATTTTCAAAAAGAGTGCTGCATATGCGAGTCAAGAGAGAGGATCCAACAATTGAACCCCTGCCATCATCGCATTTGCGTCTCATATGTGCAGAGCTTGATCACGCGAAGATGCCCATTGTGCAGAGCGGATATCATCTCCTATTTACCTCCACATATGATGGGAGGAGAGCGATGGCATGATCGAGTTGATTTGGCAATTGAACGGGAGTTTCACGATCAGATCTTTTTAGACCTGCTGTAGAGGCACTGGATGCGACAGATTTAATTTTAGAATGGGGATATTTCCTCCATTTTTAAAAAATTTTCTTATTCGATGATCCACGCACCGTTATGTCTCAATCCAAAATTGAAATTTTCAAATCCCTCTTCTTTATAATTTTAAAAATAGTTGACAATTGATACTTTCAAGTGCCCAGGTGACCTCTAATGTCGTTACACTTTTGGTCCGTGGTCGCCATCTTTCGTTGGGTTGGGCATTAAAGTAGTACCTACGAAACTCGAATTTCAAAAATTAAAATCTGGAAAAAGTTGTAAACAAAAGTTACTGAGGATAGGAAAATACTTGCTGAGTTTGCGCGCAATCCTCAGTCTAGTATTATTGATAATAATTAATCAAAAAATGCCAAAATAACACAGTCTTATGAGAAAATGAGCTATTTGAGGTTATGACAAAGATTAAAATCTAGAAAAAATCTCAAAAAATTAGGAAAAATAATTAAAAAATCGATGTCCAATCTGAAAATTATCCTCAGTCTCATTTATTTGTTATGGATTATTAACGTTCCCAATCGCTCCAAAGCGGCGTGTTGTGCGAGAGTGAGAGAGAAGGAGTACATAACGCTAATCAAATAGGAGACTATTATTTGAAAAAATAATTCAACAACTGATTCAGTGGATTAATAACTTACGCCCATCAAAGTTAGGGGTCATATGAAAAATTGTCAATCATGAATAAACATTTTTTTGTGCATTTTAAATTTATTTTCTGTTGCTACACTCAACGACTCATGCGGAAATCGTATGTACTACTTTAAGTAAATTGAAATACGGTCAAAATTTATTCAGTCATTTCATGCTTATGGTCGATCGTCACTTGGTTTCCTGACTACGTGGTCAGATTTACGCCGCTGTAATTACTGGTCATGACAGGGGTCATTGACGATCATTTGACCGGTCATTTTTATCACTCACGTATCTAATTCCAATATGTATCTTTTCAACATTTCTCGACTTAATTTTCATCATAAAGTAACGGACAAATCAATTATTGATCATGACTAATTATTATAACCTCACTTCATGTCAGAAACCTAGAGCCCCTGGGACGGAAGTAGCACCTCACAGTTAGTCAACGCCGAACTGTCGAAAAGTGTGACGTCATTATCCCCTCCCGAATCCTATATTTTCAATTGTTTTTTATGAAATGAACAGAAAAACCAATTTATCAAATTTCTCACGTATTGAGCTGTCGTATTCTGCATTCATGTTGATATTTTGTTATAAATTCCGATCTTACAAAATGTTTCATTTTTCTTCCAATTTCAGATTGTTCATAACTGTACATTTTTCAATTATAGGCAAATAAACAATAAATATTGATTAATCATCTATTTTTGTTCTTCTTGTCTATTACATTTCTGAATAATGCACATGGGTGGGTGGATTGAAATTTGCATCAAATTGCAGGAAGATTTTTAACTTCCTGTTAAAAAAATTTATTTTTTCTTTCAATACTTGCGATTTTGGAGAACCTCCTTAAGGACTGCATTTTATGAACATCTTCTTGCAAAGTGAGGTTCCCTCCTGTATGTGCACGATATGCTGAGCACCATATTTTGTGCACAACGATCCTGCTCATCTAATTGCGTGCACGAAAATAACTACACAGATTATTTTTGTGAACGTTTAAAAAACATGTGTGTACAACGAATAATCATTCCTTATGTGTAAAAAAATGAATGTGTACAACTTTTTCTTTTCAATTAATTTGCGTGCACAATATTTGCACAGAACATTTATTATTTTTCAAAGTGTACATATTTTTTTTACTCAATGTGCACACAACGAAATGACATTGTGCACAACTTGAGGACATGGGACAATATAATGGGCATGTGTTATTCCATTTTCAGATTTGTGCACAACCATAAATGTGTACAATTTTTACGTGCATGAATCATACCCTGTCTGAAAATTTATGCAGGACAGTAATCACTATTAAGAAATGATTGAAATTTCTGTAACAGTTGATTAGTAATTTTTAGGAGCGCGACATTGAAGTTAATTTGAGGAAAAAAAGTCATGAAATTTCAGATTTTCCTGATAATTCAAATAAATATATAATTCAATAATTCAAAGAAATTTTGCTCTTTTGAGCAGCAGGAAGGTGAGAATGCCCCAGTTCGCTTGATTTCTGGATGGACACAAAATTACAATGAATTTCTCATTAATTGAAAATTTAAGAATATATTTTCCCAAATACTCCTTATTTTTATCAATTTTTATGGAATAATTGAACTGAAATTTACAGCTGTCATCGTTTTTCCATGAAAGTTACAACGATATTTTTTTTTCTATATTCAATATTTTTTTTATTTACAATTTTCAATTTCTTAAAATTTCATTGAAACGGCCCGATGATGGAAATTTTCAAGATGTGTACCGGAATTTCAGTTTACCATTTTTTACAATATTTATCATTTTATCATGTCTATTATCATTTTTAACATGTCTGGAGATTTCTGAGGCGAACATCAATCTCTGATTCTAGCCGTAGGTACCTTTTCGTTGTTATAATGCAGCCTTCTCGTTATCAAAATGTTTCAATAGCACGGTACAACAAAATAAGGCCAAGTTTTTTACCAAAGATGAAATTTACACCACTTATAGATTTTTGCACGCTGAATCCAACGGTTTTTGCAAAATTCCTCTAGCACGTCAGGTTTTAGGGAAAAAAAATGTTAAAGTTGTGAAATTAGTCAACAATGAACTTTTTCAAAAAAATTTAATTCAGTGAATTTTCAACAGAATTGAATGGAAACAAAATAGCAGAGTATAGTTGAAAAATTATTTTATCCGTTAGAATAAACCTCTTCCAATTATGCAGCGTGATTTCGCTGCAAAAAAATCCTAAAATTCATAAATTTGGTTGATTACGTGAACTCTCGGAAGTTGGGTTCGTATATATTTCTAACCCCCTGGAATTTATTCAATAACCACGTGGTTATTTTTTAAAGGCTTAAGGTTATAAAAATGAACTATGAGAAGGTTTTTGAGTGGACTTCCCAGTTTGAAGTGATATAGGCCGCCTTTTAACCGGAAAATTGTGAATCCGCGAACTACCATTGGGAGGCTGAAACGTGAAATGCGAGGTATTTTCTTTCTATCACCTATTGGAGGATTGCTCTCACCCACATGTGCGTCCATTTACTATTTTATTGATCATAAGGTCTTACTGCATAAACACGATGAGGACCCACGAAGCTCCCAGGATGACAGTTCCATGTCCCTTATAGTTTATATCCCCTGGATTGGTTCAGCAGACATGCCGACTTACGTCCCACATTTTTCCTTTTTCCGAACCTAATTTCTATCAACAATATCTATTTTGGGATTTCTATTCATAGTTTGTATGTCTCTAACTTCATTTTTTGTATGTAATTCAATTTATTACTCGAAAATAAATTCTCTCATAAAGAAATGAATACTTTTGCATGTATTTCATTAAATGAAGCCTCAGGTATTCACGGTAACCCATCAAAATTCATCAAAATCGCATCAGAGTGATGAATGCTAGTGTACCATCAGGATAGAATTTGAGAGTACATCAGGGTGAAGTTTCAAAACTAGCTATAAAGCATAAGTAAAAGTAAGCATCAAAGTAAAGAATAAGAGTAAAGTCAAGTATAAGAGTTGAGCAAAGGGGTTTTGCATTTAATCACAGAAGAAGAAAAAACGAGTTTTGAACATTGAATATGAAAAATTGGCATCAACAAGTTTTTTGTCGGTTTATAGTTTCAGCGTTCTGAAAAGAGATCCTGTAGGATTTGCGTTCGTGCTCCATATCATCATCGCTCATTAAACTCCAGCAATAATTTTCCAACATATGGAGTATGGACTTTTCTTGATATCGCTTTTCCATTGTCGCGATGTCCTGGTGGAATCGTTCTCTGTGTTCATCGCTGACGTCGACTATCTTCTCTGGAAAAAAATCTAGATGGGAATATAAGAAGTGAATTTTCAGAGACATGTTAATCCCCATTTTCTGAAAATTCACAAGAATCTGTTGCACAATTCGTCGGTAGTGTGATGAACGACGGCTTCCAAGGAACTCAGACAAGACCTTTTTCAGTGAGCGCCATGTTTTCAGCTCAATCTGATTCAGGGTTTTCTCTTAATCTTTATCATTATCAATGAACTTGCGGATTTGTGGGCCAACAAAAACTCCTGCTTTAATTTTGGCGTCACTCAATTTTGGAATGAGAGTTTTTAAGTAGGCAAATGCTGGTCCGTCCTTGCGGAGTCTTTTCACGAAGCTCGATATAAGTCCAAGTTTTATGTGCAAAGGAGGTAAACAGATTTTCTCTGATTCAGTGAGTCGCTCCCCAACTATATTCCGATTACCAGGGATGAATTTATCGCGTCGCGGCCATTCTTTAGTTTTATAATGGTTCTCTCAGTCCCGACTGTCCCAATGGCATAGAAAGCAGCTGTATTTTGTGAATCCCAGTTGCATTTCCATGATGAGTGCGACCATGTTCACATCAGCACAGATGAGCCGCTTGTATTCCCTCTACTGAATCTTATCAAGGAGTTGTACGTTTGCATGGTTCTCTCCCAATGACGTAGAGTACGCAACAGGCATAGAAGGGTAAATATTGCCAATGTGAAAAAGTACAGCCTTTAAACTGGTGCGAGAGGAATCGATGAAGAGGCGCCAAGCCTCTGGATGACGATCATGCCCCAAACTTTTCATAAGGCCATCCACATTGGAGCAATAGAAAAGCTCTTCCTCTTCCACGAAATACTCACGAAAGGTCTGATCTCGATGACGGAAATGGCTGGTAGTAACCCTAGGTTCTAAGACGTTAAATTCTTTGAGAACCGAACCCATGTACTCCGATCTTCCCTTCGTGAGGTTCAAGTCGCTAGCAAGATCATTCAGCTGCCCTTGAGTCATGAGACCTGGTTTCACTTACACCGGTGGTACTTCTTCTATGTAATTTTCGTCTTTGGAAATGTCTTCTGTGTCGTCTGTGTCGGTGCACACAAGTGCTTCTGCAGCAATAGGCGTGTCCACCGATGTTGTATACAGGTACCATCGCCGAAAATGATGGTGGATCCAATGATTTTACGGTTGGATATTGGAGAGTCTTCTTATTTTTCCGAGAATATCCGTATATGTTTGTCAAGCAAAAATAACAGTCTGTGATGTGATCATACTGTTCTCTCCATATCTCTGGGACATTGAACGCAAGTTTCATCTCCGTGGTTTTCACTGATACCTGTAGCAGGACGCGACAAGAGTAGCAGCACATTGATGGAGTCCAGGGTTTGTCCTGGTTACAGATGGATCGGCTGAACACGATCTCATAGGCTTCCTTTACAGCAGGGGTGATATTTCTCCTCTGTGATGTAGGGATGAATTGTGCGCGAACGTAACAGAATGAATCGGGTGACTTTTTACATTTTCGCGACATTTCTAAGGAAATTGCGAACTGTTAGAGAAGACAGTTCAATCCTGAAGTTGCTCATGGGTTTCTCCCCGAAATTCTTCTGTTAAATTGGATGGAACGAATGTGGAATGACGACAAGGGTCAAGCGGAAGGGTTGAGATTACAAAGGTCAAACGGGTGAGAAAAGTGAATTCCTAGAAGGGTCAGATGGAGAGACGTGCAGATTCAAACGCAAAAGACAAGTCAGTCGATGGCTAGGGTCTTGAAATCTTGTAATCAAGGTTTGTAATTTCTCCATTTGCCCCTTTCGCTTACCTCCTACCATCACTCTAGTCGTCTCTCCACTCGCTCCACTCATCTCTCCCGCTTGATTTTTATGAATTTTTATGTTCCTTCACTATCTGGCATCAATTCTCTGGGATAAAGTTATCAAAATACACAACTTGTCAACTGAGGAATTTTTCCAGCCCTCTTTCTATTGTAGTGATGCCGCGAGACGCGAAAGAAACGAGACGAGAAAATTTATTTCAGAAACTTGATTTACTGTAATTTTTTGTGCAGAAAATTAATTTGACAATAGGAAATAAAGCTAGTGACACACACACACGATAAAAAAAAATTCAAGAATAATTCCAGCCGATGAAAATTCTGTGTCAGGACGGGAGTCAAGTTGGAAAGTAAATTTGCATGACCAATGAAACAGTCCAGAAGCCGCAAAAACGATGAAGGACATGGAACTGTCATCCTGGGGTCTTTGGGGATCCTCCGAATAAAAAATCACATGAAATAGTGAATGTAAGCCAATTTTACGCTGGATGATAGAGAGAAAATACCTCATATTCAACGTTTCAACCTCCCAATGATAATTCCAGAATGACGATTTTCCTTTCAACTGGCGACCAATATCAATCCCAACTGAGAAATTCATTAAAAACCTCCTCACAGTTTATTTCCATAACCGTGTCTTTGCAAAAATAACCACGTGCTTATTGAATCAATTCCAGGGGGTTAGAAATATATACGAAGCCAACTTCCGAGAGTTCACGTAATCAACAGTTAATTCAACCCAATTTATGAATTTTAGGATTTTTTGCAGTGAAATCACGCCGTGGAATTGGAAGAGGTTTATTCTAACGGATGAAATAATTTTTCAATTATACTCTGCTATTTTTTTCCATTCAATTCTGTCGAAAATTCATTGAATTATAATTTTTTGAAAAATTTCCTTTTTGACAAATTTCACAACTTTAACATTTTTTTTTTCTAAAACCTGACGTGCTAGAGGAATTTTTCAAAAACCGTCGGATTTAGCGTGCAAAAATCAATAAGTGGTGTAAATTTCATCTTTGGTAAAAAAAACTTGACCTTATTTTGTTGTACCGTGTAGTTATTTCGTGCTAAAGCCTGATGTATTTTCAAACAGAAAATTCCCTGATTTCATCTATGTTCAGACATTTATTCATTAGTCATTCGATCTCCCGGGTATCCAACTGAACAGTCGATAAACACGAATCAATATCAAACGTCGAAAAAATTTTAAACGATCATTAAAAAATTCTTCGGAAAAAATGAAGGTAATCGTTAAAATTTAAATTGAAGGAGAGGATCAACGTCGATCGCAGAATATTTAAATGATTGCTAAACTAGACCAGCACAATCCTCCGGTAATTTCCGTCAACCAAGAGAGAGATCTAGCAGATGCTGAGCAGATCCCTCAGCTTGATGGGGAAGAAGGAGTCATTGAGAGGGCAGTCCAGCGACGAGGGACACCACGCGGTAGGCAAAATGCAAATAATAATCCAGGAAGAGCACCTGCCAGATGTCCCCGTCGTCCGAGAGAAAATCTCTTTCATGACCAAGCCACTGCAACAGCAGAGCCATTGAGAAGAGTTCGCGGAGGAAGCTTGACCGCAACCCCGACCAGCCTGCTCGTGCTGGGAGATGCGGTATAGTACGAAATACCGCCCGCAGCCCTGAACGCGCTCCCGCCCCGCTCCCGAATCCTCTCGTAGACGTTGCTGAGACATGGAGATTGAAGTGATGCCTCTACCACTAGCTCTAGATGAAGAGGATATAGTTGCAGTGGCCGAGATGCATCCAGTTGCAGTGCCTGAAGTGCCTCCAGTTGCAGCGCCCGAGGTGCTTCCAGTCCCTCCAACCGGACCTTGCTGCATCGAGTAAGAGGCCAACCTGTTGATGCTGTGGTGTGCACATTATTCAACATGTGAAGGCTGCCTGCAAAATTACGATCGTACCTATTGCCCGGTCTATCTATTGCCCGGAGGGGTGAGAGCCCCAGCGCCCGCGAAGGTGGCGAGAGGTGGTGTGGTTGTGAAAGGTGGTGCGGCTACGAGGGGGGGTGTGGCTGCGCGAGCTACGAGGGATGGTGCGACTGGACGAGCTGCGAGGGGTGGTGTGGCTGCAAGATCTGCGAGAGGTAGTGTGACAGTAAGAGACGTCACAGCTGCAAGAGGTGATCAAGGCACGGATAGGCGTGCGAGGGGCAGAGGGTGTGAGTAAGAGGGAAGGCAAGTGGTTGAGCAAAATGACGACATCGGACAAGACCATGTCGTTCTTGCCAGAGATGAACATGCGGAGGAACCGGTCATAGAGAATGGTCGTAGAGAGGTCGACTTCGACTGATTGTGAGAATTCACGCCTATTAATTTTGACTTCCAGAGAGAATTCCGGCCTGTTAATTTTGACTTCGACGAAGAATGGCCACCTGTTAATTTTGAACAGATTCTAAAAAATGAGTTACCGGCCCTCTTGCCTGATCAGGGTAATCAAGAGGCGGGCGATCCTGTTTCGGTCGGAGAGAATGGAAACCGCGTGATCTCATACTGCATCATCTGCATAGCAGCAGTGAAAAATATGGTTCTCATTCCATGTGGACATATTTCCACATGTGAGGCATGTACTCCACGAGCCATCGAAATTGGATGCCCAGGATGCCGTCGTATGCCAGAACATACGTATCGCGTATACAACATGGGATTCGTATTTTGATTTCCGACTCATTCATTAATGAGTTAATGAGTCAATCAATTTTTTTCATTAGTCCATTTTTTGATGTTTTTAGTTTGATCACTCATATACTTCCTATCATTAAATCTTAAGCAGATAAGAAATTATGATAAAACACTCATTTGATATCATCCATATTTGTTGAAATTACAAATAGAAATTTGTAATTTTAAGTCCTTTTTTTTCAAGTTAATAAGAATAGTTCTTTGTACTCATTCTTCTAATTTTCGATGTGGTCGCTTATATTATTCTCATCTCACATATTATATATTATTCATCTCTGGATGCTGGACCTCAAATTCGTGAAAAAATATCGATATTCTGTTGTAACTTATCCGATAATTCAATGTCACTTGAAGTCGTTGAATAGTGTAAGCTGAACTCTACCGAAATTATATATAATCTTGCAATGAAACCGTGAATTATAGCCCCTCTACATACCCCATGAACCCAGAATATGTTCAATAATTCCAGGTTTCATAACTTGGTAGATTCCACTGGTGGAAATACCTTTCGTCATAATATTCTCATATGAACACACTAACGAAACTCGTTGACTACCCTCTAGCAAGTTGTTTCAAGTACAAGTTACGCCATCTCATAACGAAGTGCACAAACTCCACTTGGAAAAAGGTGAGCGCCTGTATGAAAGAAAATCCACCTCAAAGCCGAGAGGGAGAAAGAATGAAAACCGGTAAAACCAACGCTTTCACAGGATGATGAGAGCTGAAGTTTTTTTCTCGAGGTGGAATGGGTCAAGTTATAAGCAAACGAAAACCCTCTCTTTCAACCTGTAAATTAGAATAATTAGTGCATGCAAAATGAATCGTTGGAGTATTAAAGCTTACCAAGACTAGCATCATATGTATTCATATACTCGCTGGTCATAAATTGCGATACAAGTGCAGTTTTTCCCACGCCAGAATCACCAAGTAGAACAACCCTATATTTGGGTACGTCGTCCGCTTCACTCTCAGTGCTGTCGGCAGCAACTCCCTGACCGCTGCAGCAGGATCCGTCAAATGGTGATCTCTCTCCAGATACATTACTATTCCTGCAGCAAATGAAAATTCATTGGTCAGCTTTCTGCATGAGATGAATGAAGGTTAAAGTAGGAATTTGAAATTTCAGTTGCTAGTGGCCATTTTAATTTGAAAGTATCTCACGAGCAAAAATAGATGCCTATTTACTCGATTAAAAGAAAATATTCTCAATTCAATTCCAAAAAATATAATTGGGTGTCACATAAAAAAAATAGTTGAATTTATGAGCGACGGCAGTGGTTGTGCGGTTAGAGCGTGCGATTTTAGCATGCGAGGGACCCGGGTTCGATTCGCGGCTGGGAGGGGAGTGGGCAAATTTGTGACACTCTAAATCTCACGGTTTCATTTGTTGAGCGGGAGTCTCGTAGAAGACGACTATACCTGGGCAGGTTTCTCCCTCAAGTGAGGGTTTCCCTTGTCCTTCAGCGAATGCGGTACAAGAGTTGCGAGGGGGGGGGGTGTAAGGGAACAAAATCGTAAAGACCCGAAGGGGTATACGAGAGAAAAAATAAAATTGAGTTGAGTTTGTGACCGATGGCTTAGGCTTAGACTTCATTTCAATTTTATACAGGGTGACAAATGGGAAGTTATCTAAAGTATACCCACGTGTCTTCCCTTCTTACTGAGACCCGGAAGGTTAGGTCCATTAGATATATACTAGAGTGTTGTCAGTTTCTATTGAGACACGACAAGAAGCACTACGTGTACTTCAAAATGAGTAACCTTACAAATGAAGAAAAAGTATATCTTATCGAGTGCTTTTATAATAGAGGTACAAACTATACTGAAGCATATAGAGGCTTTCGTACCAAATTTGGAAGTAAAAAAGTAGCCAGTCAAAACACCCTCAGAGAGAACCGACGTCGGTGGCCGAGTGGATTAGATGCAAGTCTAGTGTGCGAAAGGTTGTGAGTTCGATTCCCCGTGGAACCGAATTTTTCAACGGAAGGCTCCGGCGAGCGGGAGGTTGCTAATAGAGGAACCGCCTGTACCGGCATGGGTTTTCTGTGGTTTCCCCATGCTACTTCTATGTTCTATAGAAGTGCGAATGCGGTACAGTGTAGAATCCACAGCCGCATGCATAGGGTTGGATAGAGTGCCGAATGGGACCCGAAAAAGGGACTCCGAGGCCGTAAAAAAAAAAAAACACCCTCAGAAGGGGAGAATAAAAAAAATTTATCTGACATCATCGTATAACCTCACTTTTGACTAAAACTTTCAAGTATTTATTACTTTCTCTTCCAGAGTAATTGATAATTTCATCAAGTATTATAATCTTGAGGACCGTCGTCATGATCTTCCTGGTCCATCACACTCAGTTACAACAGAAGATACGATTGCCAAGATCGAAGAACATTTCAAGAATAATTCAACGGATTCGATACGAAAAGCAGCGGCAACTTTGAAACTGAACCGAGAGACACTGAGAGTAATATTGAAGTATTTCCTCATGTTACACCCTTACAAAATTACGATCCATCATTTGCTCACAGAAGATTCCAAAAACAAAATAATTGAGTTTTGTAAAATTATGACACAGAAATTTGAAAATGATGAGATCGATATCAATCACATAATCTTCACAGACGAAGCTCACTTTTATTTAAATGGACATGTAAATAAACAAAATTACCATTTTTGGGGTCGCGAAAATCCCCACTCATTTGAGGCAAAGTCTTTACACCCTGTTAAAGTGACTGTTCCCGACTAGAAATTTGACTCGGCAAACCCTTCGGCCCTGATGCGGCAGGCCGAGCCTGATATTCGGTGCTAGTGTGGTCAACCGAGTCCGGCCCAGATGAGGCGCGTTACGCGAGTTTCACGTTGGGGCCGGATCATGGTTGCCGTATCCAAGCCGAGTCGTGGGGGCCAATTAAAATTATTATCAATCTTATTGGTAATTTAGCATCAATTATTGCTCATTCAATCGCTACTCTCAAAATTGTTCCGAAAATTTTTAAATGACACTGGTACCATATGTACACATGGATGATTCGACTATCCACGATCATTCTTAATAATGTAAAAAAAAGAAAATTATATGCTATCAAAATTTATCATCTGTTATTTATCACTCTTGACTCCCTAACGAATTTATCGCTGAGAAACGGATTTTTTTTAACCTAAAATATTCTACCCATGACTGGTTTCGAACCCGGGACCTACAGATTACTAATCCTATGCCTTAGCCAACTAGCCTACCGCGCTATTCGTGCATTTTGAAATTCGTACTGTCTATTTTATATAGACACGGTCGCCTGCACATACATATTTTCATCATGTTTTTCAACATTTAAATAGTTTGATATGATATTACCAATTATAAATTTACCACCCCCCCCCTCTCCCTGCTACTTTCGGCAGACGTGTGGTAGACATTCGGCAATCGGCTAGGATTTTATCAGTGTCCACTAGTCCTAAGATGGAACACAAGTGATGAGATCACCCTATTCGAGAGTCAAACGATGATAAGGGTCAAGCTGAAGGGTTGAAAAATAGAATCTCGAGGATCAAGTGAGGTCAATGAAGAATATAATGATGAGTATAGACGGATACTGAGGGTGGATTAGCAAAAAAAAGTAAGGCAATTATCTTGGTTACATAGGAGGAATGTGGAATCCTAATGGCCGACTGACCCTAAAACAAATTGAAGGGGGGGGGGTCTATGAAGAGAAGAATATTCTTCCGATTTGTCTAAGTTGGGTTCGCTGGCCAAGTGGAGTATGCCTTATCTGGGCCTTATGAGAACCACATGAGGTATACCCTATTCGGCATGCCTAACGAAAAGCGAGACTCGCGCTGAATTCGGTGGAGGCTAGATCCGGCATGCCGTACATAAATTCTAGTCGGCTTTGGGCAGCTATTTCAATCAAAACAATACACTTAGAATTTACAGAAGGGACCATCACAGGCAATAGTTATCGAGAAATGCTACAAACTAAATTTTTCCCTTTGGCTAAAAGAAGAGGATTGGTTAAGAACTATTATTTTATGCAAGATGGTGCTACACCGCATAGAACTAAGAACGTATTTGAAGCTATTTATGAAGTGTATTGTGATCGCGTCATCGGATTAGGATACCCCAAGTTTGCGGATGGAGGTATGGAATGGCCCCCTTATTCACTCGATTTGAACCCGTGTGACTTCTTCTTATGGGGTTTCCTGAAAGATAATGTTTATGCGGAAAAACTCGAAAGCAAAGATGATTTGATCTCGAATTTTTCCTCAGATTGAACAAGTTTCTCATAGTTTCCGAAAACGGCTTGATTGGAGATCACTCCGAAAATATTTACCATTAATAGTTATCTCCTGGCTCAATTTGTCAATTTTTTTCAAATCTCAATAAGTATCTATTAGATGTGTCTGATTCAACTGAAACTAATTCCACATAAAAATGACATCTTTACTCAATTCATATGTGATTTCTTTTTTTTTTCCTGGCACTCATTTCAACGTTATAAACGATTAGTTTAGGCAACTTTCTAATTGTCACCCTGTATATTATTTATTTTCCGAATGATTGAAAAAAAATCTATGTATGATGATATAATCTTTACAACAAAGTCATTACACTAGTTTTTTTGCTTCTGAATAGAAACTTTGTAATCGTTGATTCTGACAATCTTCCAATTTTGCCTGGAACTGATCGAGACGCGCGGTAGCGTATCGGCCAAGAAAAGTTTTGGCCGACTGAGCAAAACCTCAGGCCGAGCGCACCGCGTATCTATACAGTGTATAGTATATACGACAGAACTTCCTCGACTACCTCTAAATAATTTACATTCGGTATAATGAAAACGGGACAACAAATCGGGAAAGTGTCGTTAGTTACATTAACTAAATCGCCTATGAGCTTTTCAACGGTGCAACTATGGTATTTTTTGGATTAACAGTAAAAAAGTTACGCGCATAGCAACGGGTTGATATTCACATTCTTACGCGCATTCACGTTCTTGGCGCGGAGTTTTTCAACTCACTGTCTGTATCAATCTAATCCTCCATCCTTTGATCCGCGCTAAGGACGTTGGTCCTGCTCCTACTGATCTTTTATTTCATAGAGAATTTTTTTAGAATACTTATTCCATTGAGAACTATTTTTCTTACAGAAATCTGATTGTGCACTATCACCATTTATTCAAAATTCCTGACTTGGCTTCCTTTTTTATTTCTATGTATTTTTCAAAAGTGTAGAATGTCATGAAGTGTGAAAATATGATCTTTTTAAAAAATGTGTGTTGGTATGTCGGGATGTTTATGCGAATATTTCGGAAAATTTTTATAAATTTTCGCAGAAAAAGGACTAAGTAGGTTGAAGCTGAAAATCTAAAATTTCATCTCATAATCGATATTATTTCGGAACACTTCTGGGCAATTTCAGCTCAATCGGTCAATTTTTTCCGAGATCTAGTAATTTCTCAAAAATCTTTTTTCGGTATCGGTACCGAATTTATTATATCTTAACCGGTATTTTTCGTTTTTATGACATAATTATTCTGTGCACAATAACTCTCGAAAAAATTTAGGTAGGATGTTGAAATTTGGTGAGACTAGCTCTTATGATTTTACAAGACGGGATTGTGGGTAGGCGAAATCGGACAAGTGGTTTAAAAAATTTTCAACTTTTTGTGAAAAACTGTTTTGTTCAATATCTCCCAAACTACTGGTCCGATTATTACTTTTTTTTCAAACTACTCTTCTCATCGTCCCCTAACAATCTCAATCAAAATATGTGAATACACTTTCATACAAAGTTTTCCAGATATCCACGTTTTTCTAGTTTTTTCAAGTGGGAGTTAATGTGGCATTCCATAATACGCGTAAAACTTGGAATAAACGTCTGAAATTCTGGATACCAATTAGTATTATTGAGTCACACTTGTGTATACAATTTTGTGTCGATCGATTCAATACATCCTGATATAGAGCGATTCATCCGAAAATCTTGTTTTCTAAAACGTCACACATCGTGGTTTTATTGATTATTTTTGCCTCTGAGGGCTTATTCTGGCCTTGTGTGAAAACGGATTTGGGTGCGAATAAGGCTTCGTTTACGAATTGCACATGGTAATCCTACAAGTGATCCGTGCACGGAGGCGTATTCACACATGAATCCGCCTTCACACACCTTAAGAATTAGCCCCTTGAATGACTTAAAAAGTCATAAAATAAAAAATTATATTCTATTCTATTTTATATCATACTAAGGGGCGATGCCCTCTGTCCGCTCCGCTCGCCAACCCTCATATGATCCTCAGTCAGACTCTCATTATACCTCTCGTGACTCTTATTTTGATTCTTCACTTATGACCCTTAATTTTGGAGTCTTAATTTCGAGTACCAAATTTTTGTCACCAGAAGTGAATTTGGATTTTCATAGTAATACAGAGAGACATAGTGGCCCTCATTTTGACCCTTGTGGCCTTTAGTTTCTGACCTCTATGACCCTTAATCTGACCTTTGTAATTCTTAATCCGACCCATGTGACCCTTATTTGGATCTTTAATTTGACCCTCCTTATTCCCGTGAAATTTGAACCTCCTTACTCTCGTGATTCTCAATCTGACCCGTATGACCCTTGTATCCCTTACTCAGACCCTTCTTTATTCCAACCCTCATGACCTTTATACTGATCCTTACAACCTTTATTTTAACACTTGTGACCCGTAATTTAGAGCCTTAATTTCGAGTACCAAATTTTTATCACCAGAAGTCGATTGGGATCTTTATAATATAGAAAGATAATATTTGATGAAAATGGAAATCAGCGTGAAAAACGAAAATATAGGAAATATTTTTTCGAGGAACCATTGTCCGAGAACGATTTTCAGGGGAACATTTATCCGAGAACTATCGGTACAGATCCATTCAGACGCACATGGAATTGGTAGAGAGACAAAGAAAAGAGACTTATAACGCATAAAGTAACAGTTACATTGCTTCTGTCAAATAAGCTCGCAACCCTGCTTATTTCTTTATTAATAGTTTGAAGTGCGCAATTCTAAAAGATTTATTTACACTATTAGTAATGTTCTATTGACTTAATGGAAATATTTACATTGCTTATAATCGTCGTTTTTACATATTTAGTCCCATATTTATGATGCATTTCTCTAGTATTTTGAGGATTTTTGGCTGGGTTGTTTTCAATAAGAGGGTCATTGCGTTAGTAAGTGGACCTTTACATCCCAGGTAGGAATTGACGATGGAAACCAGGCTCATCGAGCCTTGAAACAAGGCTCGAAAATGCTCAATCAGGGCTGGGGCTTGGATGAGCCCTCATTCAGCCCTGAAAATGATAACCCGAATTCAGGCTCAATCTCTAAGGCTTTAACAAGGCTTGATGACAAGTCCTGATCCAAGCCTTGAATTACGACATTTCAAAGGCTCAATTGCGCTTCATTTAAATAATAGACATTATTGTTTATACGCATTTATTTGCATCATTACTGATTGTTTACAAACCATTTATCAATTTTTGGAACCCTACAAAATAGTCTGCAGTAGAATTGTTCCCCATAGTTGATGAGCGGTAATTCGTTAATTCTAATTGTTAATTAATTATCAATGGATACAAAAAAAAAAGTTATCATCATTGTTTTCCACTAATTATTCGTCCGGAATCGTTATCGCGTACCTGAAATTGAAATACAATGAAATTATACATTTTAAAAATTCTGCATGCTCGGGGATTCGATCCTAGGTCCTTCAGATCTTCAGTCAGGCGCGCTGTCCACTAGGCTACCGGAAACTTCTTACAATTAGAAGATTTTTTTCCGGATATAAATGTACAAAGTAGTGTTTCTCTGTTTATCCATTCGTTTAAATATTGTAAACAGAATGAATGATGAGCCCGATGAATGAACTAGTCGTAAATCTATTGATTGATCAGTCGAAGATAATAATAATGATAATTATGCAACTGCGTGCACAAAGGACTGTTGCAGGCCTGATTTGGGCCTCAGCTTGGTAGATGTTACGACAAGTTATATTTGTGAACGTGATGATACTTTTTTTACTTTCATTAAATGGTGGTCATTAGTTCAAAAATTTAGGATATAAATCAACGGTTAAATTTTCTCCCGGGGACTGGTTGAGTCCTAGATGAGCCTGGACGTACTCAGCCTCAATACCCAAAGCCTGAAATGAGCCTGAACTGAGACTCGCCAAAGGCCTCATTGATCACCCTCATTTGAGCCTGGATTGAACGATGAGAACAGGCTTGTCTGAGGCCTGAGCCATTGAGCCCTGCCAATACAGGGCTAAAAAAAGACTGTTCTCATCGTCAGCCTGGATAATTCTTACCTGGGATTATTTCAATTCTTTAATGAGTGTTGACCTTTCAATGTTCAGAGTGGAAAAGTGCCTCAGAATGTAGTCATTGTCTTGACTTTTGTATTCACGACTACAACTAGGATTGTCAATTATGTGTATTCGTTTTAGGGAGGCTTTCAAGTGATAATGGTTGCCCCTGACTCTGTTGATCTATGTAATCAGGGCTCTTGAATTTCAGAGCTCTTAGAATTTTTCGAAGAATCCAACCCCTTTAAGCTTAATTTCAGCCTGGTACCTACACACAGAATAACGTAAACATAAATTATCATTAAGAAGTCGTCTTTGACGCTTTATGAAAAGCATTTTCCGATTCAAGTTGGAGAGTAAATTACGCTCGAAGTCACTGTAAATTACGATGACATAAACGCAATTTACGGTTTTGTATCCGTAATTTACCATGTTTTTTTTGCTAAGGACGAGAAAAAAGAAGTTATTTCATGCATCAAATACAATATTTTTTCGGTAAATTATGCATAAGTAAATCGTAAACGATTCCATGACTTTTGATCTGCGGACAAAATTTCCGCGACAAAATAACCGACGACAATATATCCGTCGACAATTTTTCCACCAACAATTTCCCCCACGTTCAATATTCCCGACATACAAAATATCCACCGCCAAATTATTCGGTTGTTTTCAACAAATTTCATTCTCTTCTAAATCAATATTAAAAGCCAAAAAGAAAAAAAAATTCACAATTCATAAATACATTTAATTTCCAACTTCAAATCAGAAACAAATAAACAACAGATTTTACATGCAATTACAGTGTCTCCTCTTCTTCAGAAAACAAATTCCCTTGGATTTATACAAACAACCAACTTCCATAAATCAATAAATATACATTAAAATCGTTCATTTCATTCAAATCTTCGCATACTAACAAATGATTAGTATCACAATTCTAAACAAAATTCACATTCCCTTCGCTTCAGTCTTAACCACACGGAGAATACACCAAAAAAATCATCACAACGGCTTCTATTTCAAGATGGCCGCGTCACGTTTCAAATAATTTAATTTGTCTTTAGAATCGTAAGAAGATACAATGTTCTTGGTAACATTAAAAACATCGTCACAACATTTACAGCCTCAAAATAGCCACAAGACGTTTCAAGTAATTCAATTTGTCATTAGAATTGTAAGAAGATACAATGTTCTTAAAACGAAAAGAAAGGGGGGTCATCGGGAGCCCTCGCTAATTACTGTTTACCATTCAAAATTGTAAAGATATGAAATATCGGATAATTTCTCGATGGATATAATGTACCAGGGATGAATTATCGGCAGAATAGATGTCAACAATACAATTGTCCCTGGAAAAATTGTCTTCAGTTTTCTATTCATTTGGAAACTTTGTCGCGGAAATTTTGTCCGCGGATCATAAAGCGTGTTATCATCGTAAACTACGTTTCTATTAAGATCGTAATTTACGATTTCGTAAGCATGAAATATAGGGGAGGCGATGCCAGTATCGCTCAGCAGCCAATACCGCTCACCTGATTTTCCCCACAACCACTTACTTTTCCCAAACTATCTCTTATTCAATCTGAGAACTCTACTATTAGAGTAATTCTCATGATAATTTTTGTTTTTTCACTACTTTAAATGATAATGTTTTTCTCACGCGATTTAATTGACAAATTTAACGATTGAAAATGGTTGAATCACTATAGTGTGATCTGTATCAAACTGTAAAAGATACTTGGATATCCTTAATTCGCCTATGCGCAAGGATGTAGTGGAACCATATGGAGCTATAAGATTTATTATTCTTTCTAAATTTTGCATATTTTGCTACAATCTCTACAAGATATGCGTTTGCCTTGGCATCTCTTTTGTTTAACTGAAACGAATTTTCCGGAAAAAGGGTCTAATTTTTCAGTCCATGTAAACCAATATTATTTAAATTAATCATAGCGTCCCAAATGATCTGAAACATCATAGAGATATGGAATCCCATAAAAATATCTCGTACATTTCCGCAAGTAATACCACGAGAGCTTCAAAATTACCGAGCAATTCCCGATAGGTTCGTTGCAAACAAACGAAGGAGTCAAGTTTTTCAGGTTAAACAATCACGAGTGCGAAGCACGAGTGATTTTTCCTGAAAAATAGAAAAAATATTTCCTGGAAAAAAGTGAGTTCCTCTGAAAAATCCATGAAAAAATCGAAACCATCAAGTATTACTCTTTATCCGCAAAATCTTGAAATTTCATGTAACTTTCTTTCCGCCCATTTTTTTCGGAGTATTCATTAGGAAATTTATGTATTATTACTTCAATTTTTTATTGAAAGCAATTTGAAAATGTTCATTTGATTTTTTTTTCTTTTGTCATTTGGTTTTTGTTTAGTGGGGGGGGGGGTTCCGCCCCAACCCCCCCACCAGGGGGCTGCGACCCCTTCTTCCCGCCCGGCTTCTTCCCCTCCGCCTCCTTCTCGGACCTTTATGACGAAAAATAGTATGTGTCATTCAGACGATAGCGTCGGTTTGTGAGTCATGTGAGTTTGCAGCACTCCTCACAAATCTCCGCTTACCGTCCTTATGACACAATATACTAATTCTAGCACTACTTCTTCGTTATTCGATGCTCCCATACATATTTTGCTCCCAGCAAATGCTCGTTTTATCTGACACGAGGGACAGTAGGTTGTCGTTTCGGCTATTCAAGAATCACAGACCAAAAATGAATTTTTAAGTGAAATCAGAATAATGATATGACAGCAATCCGGTAACTTAGGGACAAAATATTTCTTGATAAACTGCCCTCTATAAAAGATACGTTTATCCTGTGAAGGCACCGTCCTGTATGAATGATTCGCCTCTTGAGCCAAATATTACGTTGTTGTTGAAAGCAGAGCAATTATGCATGTTTGAGACTTTCAAGTTCTAACCAAACAATTATTTTTTTGGTAATTTTCAACTAACGATTTTGCTGGCCCAAGCAAGACGTGTTTGAGAACTTCGTTTCATTCATCGTTTTTCTCTCAGTGTATTGTTTACTGAAAAATAAACATGATCACTGATGCCATTGCCTCGGGGGATTTCAGAAACCACCACTCTCCTTTATCATTCACATCTCTTCTTTTTCTCCTCTTCGTGTGAATACAAATGGGAATCCACTTGTCCCAACACGGGATTTGTGTGTTTCCCGGAAGTTTCAGGGAAAAGGAGCGATACGGACATAAAATGATGGAAGTGGATCGATGAAAACAAATTCTCCTATCCCACTGGGTTTCAGTGATTATTTCCTCGTTTTATAAGTCACTAGGGAGGCAGTACTACTCGCGCGGATATCATTCAGAGATTCAGATGAGACAGGTCAACTTGCTCAGACATGCGTTTTACATTTTTTCTCAACTCTTAATATTACAACTTATGTTAAATCCAACTCCATCACGATTATGGCCTTTTGTTGTTAGTATTTCTTTTTTTTTTTTTTTTGTTCATATGAAATGCTATAGCAGAATGATTTTTAGTCGAGAGGTTAGATTCTTGTTTTGGTACAACTTATCTCACGAATGAGAATTAATTTTTAAGACCGGGTTTCCCCAGGAAAAAAACTTTTTCGTTTTTCGAGAAAAAAAAAATTAAAAATCCCATTTTTCAGACGGATTTTTCCTCAGGAATCGAATTTTGTAGGTCATACCGTGGGGGCTCCAGTTATTGCGCGGTTAAGGAAAATGTTCATGTCAAGAACGGTTTATTCGCGTTCTACTTATCAATAATACGTCTGAGGGCTCTAATGTGATCCCTGAAGTTTTCCTAACAGGAAAATAATGGATTTTGATGAAAATACCCGGGAATCAGATAAATATTCAAGAAAAGACAACAGAGTTCTTAGTAGGTGGTGATCGAACGCCCAAAATTGACCCACCCCATTTCTCAGAAATCAGGCTTGCAGTTATCGGACAATATGGATAAAAAGGAATTGGCCGGGAAAAATGAGAGAAATTGCTTATGCATAACATATTTAAGATAATTTTATTATTTTCCCATCAACGATAAACTGTTTAAAAATAAAAAATGACTATTAACCAATAATCAGGTACAAATAAGAAATAATTGCGATTCCATCTTATCCTCCTCTAGAAGCAATTTTGGCTGGAGGGCTGTTGATATCTTGACGCAACACTTTTATCATCTATCAGTTCTCTTTCGAGAAATGAGGTCGGGGTCATCCACCCTGTGTCTGAACGACCAATGGTGTATTCTTTAGGTGGGAGAGATGCGACAACAGCAGGTATCCTAAGGTACCTGTACATAATCATCTATGATACGCACTGGCCAACAGCATTCCCACAAAACAAGATCGTGAGGCACTCCTCCTCATGATTCTTCACCTTATTATATGCATAATGATCTCCTCGTTTCATTAGCACTTTTTACCCTTTGGACACAAATTAAATCCTGACTCATTGTAATTAAAAAGCCTGGAGCCATCAATATCCAGTAGATTTTTCGAAGTTAAATATTTCCTCGTATGATCAAACTACTGGCGCATTATTTCTTCAGTGATGTCAGCTCTAGTGCACATAATGTTCTCCGACACTCACGTATTTCAGGGTTACGTCGTTTGAAAAACTTGTACCAATGTTTACTAGGGCGACCATTAATAAAAGCACTCTTTTTGCCCAAAGATTTCACTACTTTTTGGACAGAATTAAATAGTTGCTCCTTGGTGATAGGGAATTCAGCATCGGCCATGTATAAGATCCATTGCACAAGCTTTTTCTGATACAATTTTCCCAGGACACACCCAGGAACTGATTTGATGACTTCAGGTGTTGTTTTGCCAATTATTTTATCATGTAGAGTTGATTTGGGAATACAGAACTCTTTGCTCACTGAGCTCAACGTTCTGCCAGCCTGAACAGCCTCCAGAGCTTTTTTCAAAATCTCGTCTGAATATTGAGATCTTGACTTTATGTCTTTTGAAGCGTTCGTAGGTGTGGACCTGAAAGACAAGAAAACTGAGTGATTTTGTTGTTCTCATTTTTATTCTACATTTTTATCAATACTCTCATGATGAATAATGAAAAAAAAATGATGAACTGAATATTTTTATGACAGGAGAGGCCTTTTGACAAGACGAATCGGTTGAGGTTAGGAGAAGGAGAAATACACGTCTGTTCACTGCAGTAGCCAGCATTTCGGACACGTAGATTTCGGAAACATGATTTCTCTAGCAATAATAATTTATTTTTTCGTTGTTTTTCATTTCTACATATTCTCAATTGATCCCTTTACACAAACAAATTGCTCAAAATCATTTTTCTACTTACATTTTCAGGTTAAATCCTTATGAATCATCCAGCAATCCTAGCGTTCGCACATACTACCCACCACTCATGCACTGTATCAGTCACCAGACTATCAACTTGAATTTTTTTAAATTCCCGGTAATTCGTGAGAAATTAATAAATATCGCGTTTTGTGCCGAAACTATCAAGCTGTATTTACAGATTTTCCAAAATGGCCACCGATGATGAAGGCTATTTGAAAAATGCAAAATTCTGCCATAAGAGCGCTCGATTTCTGACAGAACGGTACCGTCCGATCACTGGTGCCCCCACGGTAATTGTCTCCTGCCACTTAAAAGTGAAGAATCAATTTTTTTTTAATCGAATAATGAACTTAACAAAACCACGTTTGTATGCGGTTACTATTACATTTGACTTCATCTTATTTCACGCCAGCAATTTACAATGGCCTTAGCTTCTATACATTATAGTGATTTCAATTCTATTTATTAAAATCCATCCAATTTCATATATGTTTTGAAACCCATCGGACTGAATGGAGGAAGAACGGAATAACAAAGAGTTCAGGAATTTTAATTAAAAATTTGATATAAAACAAATGGAAGAGATTCCAGGAGTCAACTCTCCTCCATTCCAGAGGTGTTATTCTACTCGTACTTCTATTTTTCAATTGAAACTCACTCCAACGAGTGGATACCATGATTTTAATTAAAATCTATTTTACGAGATCGATAAGCTAGAGCGGTTAGAAAACAGTAATTTGGGCATGAGGAATTTAATTCAATTCTGTACCCAATTTCAGTAATACTCTTGTGTTACCAATTAACAAGGAAACCCTAACTGCAAACGCCTTTGGGCGCGAGAAGTTTATCAGCAATTCCTTATCACTTTCTCTTGCTCAGAAAATGATTAATGGCAAATGATGGTTATCAGCAGGACCTAGTATCCTCTGTCCTAGTATCCTCTATTTAGTAGTGATGGTAATGCAATATGAGGTCAAGAGTGATTTATTGTTGTTAGCAACTGCCCGGGAAAAGCCGATTACCAAAGTTTTCCATAAATTCCTCTCGACTCCATTTCGAGTTGAATCCTGAAATTCATCCGAATCCTCGCCTGGATGCATTCAGTGGTAATACTTCTCAATCTCACTCAACTTGGTTGTTTTTGCGAGGGGATACTGAGGTTCGGTATTCGCAGAGAATTGTAAACACGTTTGGAGAGAGAAATTTCACGGTAGAATGAATTTGAAATTATTCAAGTTTCAAAAAGTGACATTCGCATCGTATCACAGATGTTCCATGGTAATTATGAATTTGGTGCAAGAATGCAAGAACTATTTGAGGTGCGAATACGCAAAGATTAAAGTAATTAAAGTATTTCATAAGCGAAGCTCCCATTAATCTTCGTAGGAAACTGTGAGAATAGTATTGGAATAACATCACTTATTGATGAACAAAATTAATTGTGAATGAAGATGATGAATGGAAACGGTTGACAGTGATTCTCTGAGATCTTTAATAAAATGTTTTTTGGAGTCAGAATGGGGCGATGGGGTGTCTATCGGAATTCGAGAAATTCTCCAGTTTTTTTAAGAAATAAATTATAATGTTGACAGATCCTTAGCGCTGGTCAGCAATATACCTACAGTTGGCTATTATTGCACGAAGTAAATAAAATTTGTGGATCCGTGTTAAGATTCGCAAGGGCCGTATTTGTATGTGACGATTTCTTTGTGAAATAAATATATTGAACGTTTCTTTGAGGATTTTAGTTGTATATAACAATTCAATCGTATCGTGATTATAAAAACCGTCTCATCATGACGAGGCGATGCGAAATAGTTACTCGTTCTCATAGACCTATATAAATATATACAATGAAAAACTATGATGTTTAATTGTTCAGTGAAGGAAAGAGAAGTTCATGGATGTATCCACATAAAATTACGGCTGTATCAAAGATACAGGCAACCGCGGATTTTTTCTTCACATCCAGTGTATCGATATGTAATATACTCATGATCAGCCATAGCCAAATCCATAAAATTTGATTACCGTTAAATATTGCAGCCGACAGTTAGTTAACATCACTCTTCAATTTTTCGATTATTGAAGTATAAACAATTCCAATATTCAAATTTTCAACTATTTTATTTATGAATGATTGAGGAAAGAAGATTGACGATTATTTGTTTAATTGAAACGCGCGCCCCGGGTAGCAAAATTTTCGTGTTTGGAAAATCTTCCGAATATCTTTGCAAGAATCTTCGGAAGATTATCTCGAAGATCTTTTTGGTGACCCAAAAAGATTCTTCGGGAGACAGAATCTTCCAGAGAGATTGTTGGAAGATCCTCAGGAGACGACTTTTTTTTCTATGAAATCTTCCGGAGAAAATGTTGGAAGATCTTCGGAAGACAACTTCTTTTCCCGAAAATCTTCCATGGAAGATTGAGAGTCTCTGCAGAGACAATGTTGGAGGATCTTCGGAAGACAATTTTCTTTCCATGAAATCTTCAAGAGACAATGTTGGAAAATCTTCGGAAGACAACTTTTTTTGTCTGCGGAAGATTTTTTAGCGAATTTTTTCCTGTCAAAAGTTGACAAGTCGATGTAGGGAGATGTTCAGGAAGGCAACGAGTCGAACATGAAGGGGGTGGAATCCTTCTTGCGTGGAGAGCATTCGCAGATTGAATCATTGTGGCAATGGATTGGGAAACATTTTATCCCCTACCTTTGAACCTCGTGTCCCCCTCTTGCTCCTTTATTATTGATCCTCATCCATGTCCATATCCTGGCGATTATATTAAATTTCCCACTTTCGTAATTCTCCAACTCCAAAACTCCCCAACTACGAAACTTCTTCACATTGAAGCTCTCCAGCTTCCAGACGCTCTTATTTAAACATGTCCCAACTTCAGTGTCCCAATTTCAAAAAATTTCCAACTTCAAAATTGGCTAACTCCAAAAATGTTCAACTTGAAAATTTTTCAACTCCAAAGTTGACCCACTTTGAAATTTTTCAACTTCCAAGTTGGTCACTTGAAGAATTTTCTATTTCAAAGTTGACCCACTGCGAAATTCTCCCAACTTCAAAATTGATCCACTTCGAAATTTCCTCAGCTTGAAAATTGGCCCACTTCCAAATTCGTCAATTTCGAAATGCTTTTACTTCAATGTTGACCAACTTCAATGTTGAACTTTCCACTTCAATGTCAACTTTTCACCTTCAAAGCTAACCCACTCAAAAATTCTACAACTATAATGTTGACCCATTCCAAAATTCTACAACTTCAAAGTTGATTCATTTCAAAAATATTCAACATGTAAAATTTTAAACTTCAAAGTTGACTCACTTTGAAAAATTTTAACATGAAAAATGTTCAACTTCAAGGTTGACCCACTTTGGAATTTTTCAGCTTCAACGGTGACTCTAATTTTTTTCCAATTCAAAGTTGACTTCAAAATTTTCCAACTTTAAAGTTGACCCACTTCGAAATTCTTCAATTTTGAAGTTGATTCACTCCAAAATTTTACTGATTTCAGAACTGACCAACTTCAGAATGATTCAACTTGAACGTCGATTGACTTCAAAACTGACCCACTTCAGAATGACTCAACTTTAAAGCTGACCCACTTGAAAATGGTTCAAATTCAAATTTGACCTACATCAAAACTCTAATTTTTTAAGTTGACCCACTTCAAAATTGACCAACCCCCAAATTTTTCATGCTCCGAAATTTTGCCTGCTTTGAAATTTTTCATCTTAAAAATTGACCCATTCCAAGATTGATCCACTTCAAAATTTCACAGCTCCTAAATCAACTCCGAGATTTTACAATTTCAACATTTTACAATTTCAAGATTTTACAACTCCAAGATTTTACAATTTCAAAATTGACTCACTTCAAAATTTTACCACTTTGAAATTGACCCACTTCGAAAATTTTCCAACTCTTGAGGCTGGATCGTTCGTTCGTTTACAACCGAGTTGTATGTGATTCATAAGCGCACTATGGGTCGCATACGATTCGCTTGCGAGCGAATGAACGATTCAGCCATATCTGTGAGGTCCATGAGAATTAAAATGTGCTATATTTGAGACTCCTGAGAGTTTACACCTGTGCTCAAGATCTTGGCCAGCCGAGGCGGCCTCCGATCCGCACTGTTTCTCATTACATGTGAGTCGCCGGATGACAGTACTCCTCATAAAGCTCAGTGTGATCTCTATCATCTTTTTGAAAATCTATTTTCTAAAAAAAGGTGGTGACATTAATGATCTCCTCATGGCGATAGGGTCGAGGTTGGAACTTCAAGAAACCTATGACTTCTTATTAGAATCCAACAAGTAGAGACAAAAATTTCTGTACTTTATACAGAAATAGAAATATGCGGAGTGACGTGGCATTTACGAGTGAGACTTTTGACCCTATGGCAGCCAACATCTTGGGATACTTCCGCAGTATCTATTGATGTGAAAAATTTCGCAATATACTAGAGAGCCCAAATTTGGGTAATATTTTATTGGATACGTTGAAAGACGATCACCAAAATTTCAAGGATCTTGACCACCCCGTTTTTGAGATATGCGTTGTCGAAAATGAAAAGAAACGATAATTTCAATTTTTGACAATGCATATCTCAAAAATGGGTCGTCAAAATCTTTAAAATTTTGGCAATCGTCTTTCAACGTATCCAATAACATATGATCTAAATTTGGGTTCTCTAGCATATTGCGAAATTTTTTACATCAATAGATACTGCGGAAGTACCTTAAATATTCAAATGTTAGATTACGACATTTAAATCTCATGTAATTTACTTTTATAAACCGACGGCCGTGGCTGTGTGGTTAGAGTATGGGATTGGCACGTGAGGGACCCGGATTCGATACCCGGCTGGGGAGCCTGGGTAGGTTTTTCCGTCAAGTGAGGTTTTCCCTCGTCCTTCGGCGAATGTGGTACAGGGAGTTGGGGGGTGGGAAGGGAGCAAATCGTGAAAATCCGAAAGGGTATACGAGAGAAAATAATTTTTTTTTACTTTTACAAAAACCACAATCGTCCATATTTGACTTCCACAACATGAAAACAAAAATTTTTCACTTGCCTTTCGAAGAGATAAAAATCTATACCTGCCCTACGTGATGGATGCAATGATTAATCCACAGTGCCAAACTACCTTATATTTGAAGTGGACACGTCTTTACTTCCATGTTGGAGATGATTCACGGAGATGACTCATAATGACCAGCACCATCTGTTAGACTTCTACAAATCTAGAAAATTTTACGATTTTCTAACAAATTCTCGGCTTGTTTTTATATTTCCGAGAATTCGGATAATTGAAAAAAGCGCATCTAAGTATTATGTAGTAGACACGTACGAATCAGTCTTAATTTTAATAAATTTTTGGTTGAAATTGTCGGTACACTCTTTGGGAACTTGACTCACGTAACATTTTCACTGGATTTTCAATCATCAGTAATTTGGTAGGGTAGGGTGCCCGTGTAGAAAAATTTCTGTCTTTAGAAGGTCTTCTAGAAATCTTGGGAAGAATCTTCGAAAGATTATGTAGAAGATCTGCTTGGTGACCCAAAAAGATTCTTCAGAAGACAAAATCTTCCAAAGACAATTTTAATTTTCGATCCTTACTCCTTTGATCCTTACTTTTTTGACGCTCAAATTACTAAGCCCTAAATTTTGGACTTTGAAAATTTTGATCCTTAAAATTTTGTCTTCTGAAGAATCTTTTTGGGTCACCAAGCAGATCTTCTACATAATCTTTCGAAGATTCTTCCCAAGATTTCTAGAAGACCTTCTAAAGACAGAAATTTTTCTACACGGGTAGTCACTTAGAATTTCTTGAAATCATTCTTGCGGGCAGGGGCAGGCCTTCAATAGAGCGATTTTATTGAAACAATCATCGAAGAATTTGCTATCAATCATTTAGGATTGATTTTGGAGTTGGTACAGTCTTCCGAATCTTTCAAGAGTGATTTCCTCAAATTTCCTTTAAAAAAATGTCCCGGAGGAAATCCTAGTAGGGCTCCTGTGAAAAATTCTGGTGGAGCTTGTGAAAAAGGTCTTGAGAAAAATCCTGGTTGGGCTCCTGGGACATTTCTTGGGGACATTTCCCTGACGAAGCGCCTGGAAATTTTTTTTGGAAAAATCCTGGTGAGGCCCTTGAAAAAAGATCTGGAGAAAATCTTGGTGGGGTTCCTAGAAGAAGATCTGGAAAAAAACCTGGTGGAGCTTTCGGAAAATGACCTAAAAAAAATATTGGTAGGACTGTTAGAAAATTTCATGTGAAAAATTCTTAGAACATGTTCTGTTCTATTTGAAGAAGTGATTGGAAATGTCCTGAAAAAATTCTGGTGGTGAAAAAGTTCCTGGATGGATTCTGAAAGAATCCTGATGGGGTTACTGAAAAATGTTCTGAGGAGAAATTCTATTGGGGTTCATGAAGGTAATAATTACAAATATCCGGTCAAATCTTGATTCTTATCTTATGAATTAATTGTTCGAGGAAAAAATATCAATAAACCTTTCGTTTTATTCATGAAATTCTCTACCAAATAGATTGCCTGAAAAATTTGTCTAAACCTTTTACTTTAAGATATTCACCGTATAATCTGTATTTAATAGTCAAATCGAGAAGTAGAATACTATTCCGAGGAATTAGAGACTAAATTTGCAGATTATACGATAATTATTCCGATATATCTCAAACGAAGAGTTTGAGACAAATTTCCCATAAAACCTTATTTACAGGGAATTTTATGAACTAAAAAAAAATCTTCCAACATAAAGGATTACCGAAGAATGTGAAAGGTTGAAACATAGAATAGTATATTATGCTCCAAGGGAGTTTTCCCTGATGAAGCGCCTGGAAAATTTCCTTGCCTTCGGCTCGGGCAACATAACCCCGAGTTAAAATGTCATCGCAACCTCCCGCGTGGCATATACTATTTTTTGTCACACCTGTCACGTATTTCTGCACGATTATTGAGCGAATAGAAGTGAATGAAATTATGTGAATAAACAAAACATCGAGAATTCTTAGATGGAATATGGGCCAAGAGTGTTTAGATGACTGTCAGATAGTCTGTAGTAGAAACATCTAGATAATAAGAGATAATCATTGAAATTCAAATGCTGTGGTATATCAAAAACACAAATCGTTCTGAGAATTTTTTTTTATTAATTTATTATGAAAAGTAGAATATATACATCGTTCAGAGGAGTTTATGAGTTTGATTTATGATGCATTATTTACATTTTGCGTGTGAATATTATTAATTGTTATGTTTTGTATAGTGCAATTGCTAATAGTGACGAAGCGACCTGTGATATTTTCAATCACTTTTTCAGAGTTGGTATTGTCATGTGCCGTTTTGTGAAGATCCATTATTGATCTTTTGCTTCTTTAGTAATAATTGGTACTTGTGGGCAGTGGTTCTCAGTTTGCTGAGTGAAGTTCGTCGATGTTGATGGATTGTTGTTTTTGTTCGTAGATACTGGGAATGGATTGAATGTGATATTCACATTCTCCTGGTTGTCTTTTGATTCCAGCTCGAATGGTTCATCCCAGTGAATGTCTTCTATCAATTTTGGTATCTTGGACACTACGAGTGCATTATTATTGTTATCATCAGGTGGAGTGTTACCGTTACTGTCAGTCAATACTCTCTTCTGGGGTATCTGGTCGGTTGAGTTTGCAGTTCTTGAAGTGCTGGGAACGCATTCATTCGCGATGCGGTGGAAAACGTCGGTTCTGCGATGCATTGACTCTCCCACATACCCTCGAGCTATGGAAGCCGATTTCCATCCCCCATGCTTCATTATCATTGTCTCACTAGCGCCTGAATCAGCTAGCAATGTTGCCGAAGTTCTTCTGAATGCGTGACCTGAATACCTCTGGAGTTTCTCTATTTTCAGAATTGTTGCGATTAGTTTGGGCATTTTTGAGAATGTGTTTTTCCCCACTGGCTGCCGGGTACATTTTCCCTTCGAGTATTACAGGAAAAATCTATTCGTTCCAGGATCGATTGGTCTCAAGTTCATGTACTGTTTGACAATGTGATAGAATGGGCCTCCAATTACAGGATACCTTATTTCTCCTGGTTTCTTTATTTCATGGATATCTACTACACATCCTGAATGTGCCTCGTCAAAATAAGAGGGAACTCGCACGTTCTTAACGCCCCAAAAATGCCGAAAATGAGAGAAACCTGAGAAAAACAATAGTTCCATAATAAATTTCCTAGTCATAATTCAATCTTCTAGTCACAATCTAATATTCTAGTCACAATCTAATTTTCTAGTTAAAATTTTCTCGGCACAACTTAATTTTTTAGTCACAATTTAATTTTACCTTTGTGAGTAGAAATTGATCGTTTGGAGCTGTATCCAGGAATTGTATGGCCTGATCCCCGGTGAAAGTATCAGCTTTCACAGAAATGAATCTTTTACTTCTTTTGGTCAAAAAAGCTTTCAGTCGCAGGAAATGGTCGATGTCAATATTTTCTTTAATGTTCAAGCATTTTTTGATGATAGACCATCGATTCCATAGAGTACTAGGTTTATACTTGGTCGACAACCCGTCGAAGTACACCAGCAACACACTTTCATTAATTTGAGAAACTCCTCGGTTGTTTACCCAGTCAATAAACTCCTTGTAGGTTGAGCGATACACAGCACAGGATTTTTCTGGTAGCCGGCTATCTATAATACTTTGTGCTTTGAGAATCTCGGCATTTGTATCGATTGTTTCATCGTAATCATCCTCCTCTTCAATGTCTTCTTCGTTCGAACTAATTGTTCACTTCTTTCGCGAATAATATTGAGAAAAAATACAGAGACTGATGTTTACGTTGCACTTTATTGTTTTCTTGGTTATAGATTTTGGCAGGACCGAGATAATCCGTGGCTAGTTCGAATATTAATGGCGCTAGTGTACACTACTTTTGATGGGATAGACAAGATGAAATCTTTCTAATCCATATCTATATAAGCGTGTTGTTATGTGCAGGCATGTGCGCAAACGATCATAATAAGAAACTTCCAAGTGAGTTTGCACTAGAATTTAGCCCCCGGAAGCTCACTATATAATGTATGATCAAACATGCAGGTGTGATAATAGTATATTGTGCCCCTGGGGAGTAAAAGTATTTTCTGACGAATGGGACGTTATAACCCGAGCCGAAGGCGAGCTGAAAATCGCGAAAATCGTGGTTTTTTCGGGCCTAACGACATAAAAGTATTTTCTGATGAATATGATTATAACCCTCGCCTTCGGCTCGGATTATAATGCCGCGTTCGCCAGATAATGCTTTTATTGCCGTGTGGCATACGATATTTTATGTCGTTGGGTCCGAAAACCGCTATCTAACCGAGCGAAGCGAGGTTAAAATCGCGGTTTTTTCGGGCCTAATGACATAAAAGTATTTTCTGACGAATGTGATAATAACCCTCGCCTTCGGCTCGGGTTATAACGTCACATTCATCCACATTCGCCAGATAATACTTTTATCGCCTGGTGGCATAATATACTATGATCGCCTGGCGACATAATATACTATTATCGCCTGATGACATAATATACTATTCTTCACCTGGGGCCAAAGTGTCAGACCTGAGATTTTTTCGGGGGAAAGTCGACTTTCGGCAAAATCGAATTTTTTCGCCGATTGAATGTTGATTCCAATGATTTAAGCGACGGGCTATTCAAAATTCTCAAAAGTATGTGGAAAAAGTGAAAACTGAAAAATTGTTTTTTTCACCCAGAGCCAAAGGGTCAGATTTTTGGTTTTTCCAGATGACTCAAGCGACGGGCTATCCAAAACTTTCAATTGTATTTAGAAAAAGTGAAAAAACAAATTTTTTTTTCACCTGGGGCCAAAGTGTCAGACCTTGTATTTTTTCAGGGGGCAAGTCGACTTTCGGCAAAATCGAATTTTTCCGCCGAGTGAACGTTGATTCTGTATCTACTAACGATTCTGATGCTAATGAAACCCTCGGAGGGTCCCAGAAATGTTGAAATAAAAAATTTAAATTTCCACCCGTGGCCCAGGGACGGCGGAGGGGGGGGGTGTATCTTGCAATATTTGAATGCAAAATGTATGCGTCAGCCAGCGGGGAAAAATAAATTCTCGCAGATACCCAAAGAAATTGCAACTCTTCTACCAATTAATAAAATCCAGAGATATATAGGTCACGCGTTTAGAAGAACTTCGGCGACATTGCTGGCTGCCTCGGGTACTAGTAGTACTATTTTAATTAAATATGGGGGTTGGAAATCGGCTACCATCGCTCAAGGTTATGTGGGAGAGTCTCTGGGAAATACGAGTCAAGTATTCCCCCATATCGCCAATCAATGTATCCTCAGTACTTCGAGTACTGTAAACTCTACCTATCGAGTGCCCCTGAAGAGAATATTAACTGAAACTAATGATAATACTCCACCTGCTGATAATATTAATAATAATGTATCCATGCTATCAAATTGCTCCTTACAAAACATGACAATCAATAATATCCACACCCAAAAAGTAAATAATGCATCATAAGTCAAAATCATAATCTCTTTTGAACGGAATATATTCTACACTTTATAATGAATTAATAAAAAAAACAGCACGATTTGTGTTCTTAATGTGCTGCATTACTTGAATTTTTGCGCCTTCTCTTATTATCTAGATACTTCTACTACAGTCTCCATCTGACGGTCAACTAGAATACTCTCAGTTCACATTGCAACTGACAGTTTTCAATGTTTACATGATTTCATCAACTTCTATTCGTTAAATAATAGTGCGAAAAACTCGTGACAGGTGTGACAACAAATAGTATATGCCACGCGGAAGTTTGCGATGACATTTTAACTCGGGGTTATGTTGCCCGAGCCGAAGGCGACCCCCTCGTCAAAAATGTAATCGCAAAACTCCCTTGTAGCATAATATACTATTATTGCCTGGTGACATAATATACTATTTTGAAGCTCATAAAAGTTTCTAAAAAGAAGTCAGTTTCTAAAAAATTCAGTCATTGGAACTTCACCACTGAATAGAAATAGTAAATTCATGTTCATCTCATGACTGGAGTATTTTATGAGAAAATGTCAAAAGATCTTTTTTTTAGTTCATAAATTTTCTGTAAAAAAGTTATTTTGGGGAATTTGCCTGAACCTCTTCGTTTAAGAAATGATTATCGTATAATCTGTGAATTTCTTCCCCAATTTCTTGAAAAGGTATTCCACCTGGAGATTTGATTTTAAAATTCAGATTATATGATGGATATCACTCAAACCAAGAGATTTCGATGAATTTCTCAGGAAACCTTTCCTCCAGAACATTTCTTAGAAAATTTTCCAGAAAGCCGACCAGGATTTTTTCCAGGAGATATTCCACAACCCCGCCAGAATTCTTTTTCCGGGTCTTTTTCCAAGAGCTCCCACCCGGATTTTTCCGCAAGACCTGCTACAGGAGCCCTACCAGGATTTTATCCAGAACATTATCCAGGGGCCCCACCGGAATTTTTCCAAGGAGCTTTACCAAGATTTTTGCCAGAACATTTTTTTCCAGGATATCTCCAATTATTATTCCAAGAAGCTCTAACAAGACTCTTCCCTAGTAATAAATATGATAAATAATGATAAATATGATAAATATGTGATATCAGCACTCCCGTTTGATACCTGTGGCGGAATAAAAATATTGAACATTTAAATGAACATCGGCATTGAGAGATTGTATGTTTGAGTCTGGATGGTACGTTCGCTCGGAAGCTAGTCGTAAATCGGCAGTTAGCGCATACAGGTTGCATGCGATAGACTTTGCGAGAGGATGAACGATTCAGACTTGAGATTACGACATTACGTTCCTTTACTATTCCTGTTGTGAACTTCCAGTCACAGGTACCTGGGAGTGTCTAATAATCGAAAATAATAGAGCGATTCCACATCAAATCAGCAATCGAAAAAAATCGATGTCTCAGATTTTGTTACTGCTTCTATATCATTAGATAAAGCTTCAGTTAAAATTTCAGTTCAAAATGAAAAATTTTGAACGAATACTGATTTTTTTCAATTTTGCCTTCTTTCGCTTATAAAAAAAATCTTCCTATTTTTTTGGTAATTGTGCTGAGTTTGTGTATATCGGGATTTCATTTCAAGGAGCTCATAGCATATTGAAAACCCTTCAAAATGAGCCCAGAAAAAGTCTATTCCATCCATTTTTAGCCACGTAATCATCAAAATAAGTTTTCTCAAAAAACATAAATAAGTCTGAAACTTCATTTTCTAAAAATCTCAAATTTTTATACCAAAGTTGGAAAATTCCTATTCGAACCCGGTAATTTTTTCCGACGTTGAATTTGACTAGTGATGAGATTGATGGAATTGATATTCAGACTGAAACATGATCTATACATATGTCTAATGCGTCATGACCAATTCGGGAAATTTTACGGTGGGTCAAATTTGAACTGAGTTCTATTAGGAGTTGTTCAATTTCGATGTGGGTCAAACCCAAAGTTGTGAATTTTTTAAGTAAGAAGATTTATAAGTCCAAAAACTATGAAGTGGAAAAATTTTGAAGTTGGAGTGTAAATTTTAAAATCGGAAAATTTTGTAATGAGCAATGTTAAAGTCGAAAAATTTTCAAGTTGGAAAATTTCGAAGAAATGAAGAAATTTTGAAATCGGTCAACTTTGAAGTTGTAAAATTCTGATTTAGGTCAACTCAGAAGTTGTAGAATTTTGATGTGCGTTAACTTTGAAGTTGAAGAATTTTAAAGTGGGTCAACTTTGAAGTTGAAGAATTTTGAAGTGGGGCAACTTCGAAGTTGAAGAGTTTTGAAGTGTGTCAACTTTGAACCTGAAAAATGTTGAAGTGGTTAAATTTTTGAAGTTGGAACAATTTTGAAGTGATTTAATATTTGCAGTTGAGAAAATTTTGAAGTGCTTCCATTTTGAAGTGGTTAAATTTTTTAAGTTGAGTAAATTTTGAAGCGCTTCAATTTTTGCAGCTGAGAAAATTTTGAAGTGCTTTTATTGGAAGTTATGGTATTAGGGAAACAGAAAAAATAGCTTTACACCAAAACACAGGTTGAGTTGGAGTTGAGCATTAATTAGAGTGGTCCTCTCTTCACGACTTTCGGGCCCAGACTAACCTTTGACAAAGGAGACCTCAAGTACCATGTGTTTCTTTCCGTGGTGTCCTGTGATGTCATCTGTAGCATAGACAACTGCATACAGAATGCACGCCCACGACCCTTATACAAAGAGGTAAATAGACTAAATTTCTTAAGAATTAAATTATTATTTTGCTCATTTCAATCGCTTTAATTTTGAAGTTGGGGAAATTTTGAAGTGGGTCAACTTTGAAGAGGGTCAATTTTGAACTTGGGAGAATTTCGAAGTGAGTCAATTTTGAAGTTGAAATGTTTCAAGTGGGTCAACTTGGAAGTTGAAAATTTTTGGAGTTAGTCAATTTTAAAGATGGGAAAATTTTGAAGTTGGGACACTGAAGTTGGGACATTTTCAAGTGAAAGCGTTTGGAAGCTGAAGAACTTTAACGAGAAGAAATATCGAAGTGGAGGAGTTTTGGGGTTACTCGTTAACATGTAGATATGGATGCAAATCAATCATCAAGCGGCAAGAGGAGGACACGAGGTCCAACTGCAGGGGATAAAATGTTTTCCAAGCCATTGTCGAAATGATTCAATCTGCGAATGCTCTCCACGCAAGAATGATTGCGCCCCCTCCAAGTTTTCTCTGCATCAACTCGTCGCTTTTTAACAGAAAACAATTCTCTGAAAAATCTTCCGGAGACAAAAAAAAGTTGTCTTCCGAAGATTTGGCTATATTTTCTCTGGAAGATTTGACGGAAAAAAAAGTTGTCTTCCAAAGATCTTTCAACATAGTCTCTGGAAGATTTTCTGGAAAAGAAGTTGTCTTCCGAAGATCTTCCAACATTTTTTCTGGAAGATTTCGTAGAAAAAAAAGTCGTCTTATGAGGATCTTCCAACAATCTCTCTGGAAGATTCTGTCTGCCGAAGAATCTTTTTGGGTCACCAAAAAGATCTTTGAGTTAATCTTCCGAAGATTCTTCCAAAGATATTCGGAAGATCTTCCAAACATAGAAATTTTTCTACCCGGGCGGCTCCCTTTTAAGAAATTCGAATTATTCACTTAATGGAAAATTTACAGTTCCATATTATCAAATTTTTAATTCATCATTAATCGAAAAAATCAGATTATGAATATTATACTATTTATAAAAAATTAATCAGCATATTTTAAACCTTTGTTAATGTATATTAAGGGACACATTCGTGAAATATTACAGAAATTTAATATTGATGGCGATCCCTGCTCATGATGTAACGCGGATCGATAGTGGTAAATAAGAATTTATTCGAGTTTCGTGAAGCGCAAACATTGTGAGATTTAAGCCTTTATAAGCCGTAAGCCCTAAGCCGAAATACGCAAGACATCCGTATTACAAGCAGGCTCTGCGTATTACACGCAGTTCTTGCATATGACACGCAGTCACTTTTTTGATCATGCGTGGTACACGCATCCGAATACAATGCGGCTAAAATGTTACATAATTCCAAATGTCCTTAATAAGATGCACCAGACAAAAGTCACAGTTTTTTTTAGCAAGAAAACCCATCACACTCTTTAGCAATGATTCCAACCGTGCCAACAATAATAACCTTGATGAATTCTCTGAGCCGTTGGTATTCAGGCGTCGTATACGTGTGGAATGGCGCTAAAGATATAATTTCACGCAGTCTTATGTTCGCTAGATGACATTAACTCCGAACTGGAAATAGCTCACCATACATTATACCGATACAACTTCAATATTTGGAGCACAAGGAATATTAAAAAGTATTAAGACGCTTATGTCACGTTGAATAAGGAAACTTTCAATTCTACAGATGAGTTAAGACCTGCGATGGAGGTGATCTAATTGTCACGCAGCAATTAATCCTGGCTTTGAAGGGGTAGTGCATGGACTCTGGGGTGGTTTCGTGTTGCCCAATGAATCGGATATGAAGGCTAGGCTACTTATAGAGTATACTATTTCCCGTTTACAAATACTGCATTAACCCTCTATGAGTACATTTCCTGCGTGCTGCTCCTATTGTCACACTTAGATGGGTTATGACCCTATCCTCATTGCTGTATTATACATCCATTAGAAGGGTAATATCAAAGTGTTCCATAGAGAAAACACCTTTTTGATTTTCAGTAACATATGTTACTGTTTTTCAATGATCCATCCCTAATTTTTAGGAATTTGTTAAATTTAGCCAGTCAGTTAAATCGAATCGAATTTCTCCATATTATAAAAATCCAAATCAACTTCTGGTGATAAAAATTTGGTACTCGAAATTAAGACTGCAAAATGAAGGGTCAAAATAACGCTCACGAGGGGTATAATGAGGGTCACAAGGGTCAGAATAAGCATCATGGGCTTTATATGGGGATTTTTGAGCGGTGCGAGCAGCGGGCGTAGCCCCGTAGTCAGTAGATAAAATCGTAAATCTAAGGTGAGCAGGGTTCACTGTAGTAATACCGAAATTCCTGCTTCATTATTTCACAGGAATATGAACAGGGAGACGATGGTGAAAGAATGTCATACATATTGGAGTGAAGAGTGCAATGAAAAATTGGATCAGGATAATTCTAGAGAGCTCAAATCGTCCAGATTTCACGTTTCCTGGATTGAGTTCATACGACCTTTTTGCACTCAGTTGGCCTGAAATAACACCTAAAATGGTCAATACGATTTTTTCCATATAGGCCACGAATATTGTCAAAATACATTTTCGAAATTCCTTCCCAAAATACATGAAAATGTGATTTTCTTAAAACAAGAAACTATTTATTTGAAATAAATAAATTGTTTGGCCAATAAAATTAAATCCCTTCTCTTGAAACAAGTAAACAAGTTTATTCATTTTTACCAAAAATATTCTTAAAATAAATAACAAAATTCAAATAAAGATTTTTATTTGATTCAAAAGAACCATTTTTCTGGGTCTAGGAATAATTAATCGACGCTTATAGGTATCAATTTATCACAGTAAATGCAAAATGTACCAAAGTGATAGACTAAAACAGAAGAGACGTAGTATCGAACGATAATTGTCATGAGTAAAAGACGCGTACTGCAACAGAATCTATTTCCAATCTTTAGGGAATGACGATTGTGTAATTTAACGCTAATTTGTAGGGATATTATCTCGAGTATCTCTAATTTAAGTGTTATCATTTTTTTTCCACTATGTTGATGCATTCACTTCAACCGGGTCTTTCATGCCATTTAAATAAATTCAGTGAGTGGAAATAGAAAACAATGGAATTTTAATAAAACCTTTAGCCGAGTGGAATAAAGAATTCATAGGAAATCAATCATAAATAAATTAGTTGTTAATTAATTTATTCTGATGGAGAGTTTCGTCTACGATAGAAATTTAAATCAAACTGAAGAGAGGAATCTCACACCTGTTACTGACACTGTTAATTAATCTGTTGAGATCATTACCGATAATTCAAGAATTTTCGGATTGTGAAACGAACGAAGAGATATTGGCACATACCTTGGAGTCTGTTTTTATGAGGCAGGGGCATTCGTCAGATAGAAAACGTATGAGGGTTCCTGACATTGAGGCATCAGAGATAAATATACGTCTGAACGAAAATAGAAAGCGTCACTCTCCCCTTCTGAGTGTGAAGTGCCTACTCCGAAGCCCTTCTCACCAGCGTTTATTTACTGTTTATGTAGTTGTTAAGAGAATCATAGAATTGAGCTTTCGATTTCCCCAAAGTTCGATAAATTCCATTTCACTTAGACACGGAGTTTCTGAATTCTGAACCGGATGATTCAGCAATGAATGAGGTGACAACGGATAGTCGTGTAGACAATAATATTAATGCTGAATCATTCCTAGTTATGCTATTTATCAAGCGTGTTTCCCCAGAAGTTTTAGCGAGGTGCTATCGCCCTCCTATGTATGATGGCAACGGCCAATTAAAGAACGTTCATCATTTTTACTATTTTCAAATAAACTTAGTCATATGATGAATACTTCGAGCATGCTTACTCCTTAAGTAAGATTGCTCAGCAAATGAACATTCTAGATCAACAAACATGTTTTTGCGTCGAAGACTTTGGCAAAGAGAGAACAAAAATCGCTTAGATTCAGCTATTTTTGCTTCCGAATGGAAGCCTTGTATTTGACCAATTTTTCGATTTTCTAATTTTGGTTGCAAATGGTCTAGAATGTTATGAAACGTGAAGAAATGAGTTTTTAGGGTCATGTATGTAACAACCTGGATTTTTGGTGATTAATTTCTAGAAAATTCAATATAAATACGGTAAAATTTATACATAAAAATCTGAAATTTTGGTTCATTGCAACTATGATTAAGCTCAACTTTGGCGCACTGTTTCAATCTGATCGGTCCAGTAGTTCCTGAGATATAACAACTCATTTGAATTTTGTTTTTCCTCAATATCTTGAAAACTACTGCACCGATTTCAACTTTTGTTTTTTCGAAATACTCGTCTTTCCCCTTCACGATTCCAAACCGCGACGTTGTTGCTAAAGTTGCGCACACAGAATTCGTATTTTTCAGGAGAGTTTGAAATATCCCTTTGAAACAATTCTCCTAGGCCATTTGGATTATTTTTTTTATGTTCCTCCATGAAAACTAAACCCAAGTACAAAGTTTCAGGAAAATGGCGACTTTTTAATATTTTTTCCTTTTTCCTGTGTTTTACCCATTCTTTTAGGCTATCCGGAAATTTTTCATAAATGTTCTGAAGAAATCAAAACCTCTATGAAAAGACTCTATGAAAGACTCAAAGAAAAAAAAATCATCAACTTCTTGACTTTTTTTCGACCCCTCCCCCCCCCCCCCCTCATCACCCCGTAAATATCTTAAGAAGTAGGCATGTAATATTAAAAACTAGCGATATCTGAATCTGAAATTAATTCACCGATTTCTTATTTTCAGTACAATGCCTCTTAGAACCATGAGTTTGTTAGAATCATTAACTTGGTTGTGGAAACTAGAAACTTTTGTGCTCTGTGAACTTACAATGTTCGCTCTTGTCAAGTTTTGAAACATGAGTTATTGAAGATGAATTCAGGAAAAGTATTCTCTCTCTGAGAAAATGTCAGTCTCTGTGCATGAGGTGACATTATCCGTATTGATTGATAGATAGGGGCGACCGGGGCACAGCGGGGAGACCGGGGAATAGTGGAGTACATAAAAAAAACCCAAAATTGAGAAATTCAAGGGATTGACGAGGTGTCGATCAGGAATCAATAAAACGTCAAAAAAGCTAAAAAAACTCGAATAATACTAAGGAAAACATTTTAAAAAATAGAAGAACTTTCGAAATTCTTTCAATTCTTTCAAACATCGGGATGAGCCGCCCTATTGGGTATTTTGATTAAAAATGAACTCTCACAATGACCTCGACTTAGATAGTCAGATAAATTTGCTAAACCCATCCCCCGACGGTTAGTAACGACGGAAAAAATAAACAAGCAGGGGTTCAAGCTTATTTGACATAAGGCATGCGACCGTTTCTTTTTGCGTTATTAGTCTTTTTCTTCTTTTCATTTCTACCAATTCCATTGGTAGTAAGCTTCCAAATGGATCCGTTCCTCGTGCCTGTGACAGGCATACACACGCAATTACATTCTACAGGGTATCTAGAAGGAGATATTTAACCTTTTGATAAAATAGATTGATGCAAAAGGTTAAATATCTCGAATGATTGCGTCCATCCAAAATACGAATCTTTAATATCATGAGAGCTAGGGTAACACCACCAGTAGATGGACGCTTAAGGAACTTGGGAGCTTTATAGAACGATAAAAAAATAGATAATATACATAATAAGCAACGATTATAATCTGTCAAGTATTTCAGCTAAAGACGCTCTGCATTTGTGAAAAAGATTACTTACGAAGTCATATAATGTTGAAATACTTTCATGTACTACGTTGGGGATTACTAAATAAAACAATTGTGCAATGAGATTTATACGAGACATCTCGCCCACCGCGCTTTGAAATTTTGATGTGAAACGACGTTTTCTACTTTTCTAGAAATTAAAAAAAAGAATTCTGAAGATCCGTGGAATCATTCGACTTTGATGTTTCCTTATTTTCTCTTGGAACTTCACGCGGAATGCGGATACCTCAGCTCCATTTTGAATGAACTTATTCAAAGTCCTTTTCGAGCTACAGAAATTCATCAAGCCAAAGCAAATCCTGTTGAAGTCTGAAGTTGTCGACGACTTGTTTCGCAACAAAAAGAGAAAACAGAGTTTAGAAGAATTTATGTTTTTAGTTTCTCACAGAAAATTTAGAAAATTTTTTGAAAAAAGATAAAAGCAATGGGCGGTGCGTGTTTTCTTTTCTTTTCATTTAAAAAATCAGACAAAAAAACTTATAAAATTTGAGTCGAAGAATTTTTATAGATTTTTTGTTCGATTTTTTAAAAGTGAAAAGAGAAGAAAAATAGAGTGGAAAAAATTCCTACAGAAAATGTCTCAATAGAAAAAGTTTTATAAAAAGATAAAATTCTACGTATGTTTTTCAATGAATGGAAAATTATTGTTCTAAAAAGGTGGAATCGGTTGCGAAGTTTTAAAGATATTCAACATAATAGATTTTCAGAAAAAGTTGAATATCTCCGAAACTACTGGTGTGATTGAGCCTGTCTTCAATACGAATCTTTGTTATCACGACAGAAAGATTCTTTCCAGATTTTAAGTTAATATCTCAATTTTTGCACACGTTAGCGCTCGTACAAGGATTTTAATGAAAAAACAGAACGGGTATAGATGTTTTGATTGATCTAGATAGAGGACATCAAGACGAATATTTTGAAAAAAAAAATCTAAATCGGTCCAACAATTTTCAAGATATTTGTGAAAAACGATTTAAAAACGAATCGCTTTATCTCAAAAACTACTTGACCGATCGGGCTGAAATTGGGCACAGAGTTAGTCCTCATTATGACCTATAATCTAACAAAATTTCAAATTTTTTTGAATTATTTTAGCCACTTGATTATTTAATTTTCTAAAAATAGACCATCGGCAAGGTGGCGGTGGACGTATTCACATACAGACATGGTCGCCAAACTTCGTATTTTTACGTTTCAGACCATTCTACATCATTTTCAATGAAAATTAGAGAATGTGAAAATCGGACGATTACAAAGGTTCCATTCGGAAGCAAAAATGAGATGGCATCCCACTTGGTGTGCATACTCTCTGTTTACTGATATAAACGTCGCTTTGCTACTGAAGCAAGAGAATAAGAACAATCAGTTAGAAGCATTAGAATTTTACTTCGTAAAATTGAGATACACAAGACAAATCTAATGAATAAATTCGAAAATTTCAATTTACAGAAAAAAAATGCAATTGAGGAAAAAAATGGCTTTTTAGGAAAAAATGTATAATGTTATTTGTTCCTCCAATTATCTCGGCGACAAGTGGGGCTACGCGTTATCATGATATTTGAAAAACAAAATTAATTCGACGAATAACGAAAATTTTTAAAAACGTATAGAAAATCGCTACAATGTACTCTTCTGTTGATGAACATGAAATTGAAGAAAAAGAACTCTCTTCTGCGTACCCTATCGTGCCCCAATTAAAAAAATCCATTGATCGGGACCTTCCCTGTTGATTCCAGAGTTTTTCTGTGTTTTTTTTGGAGATTCTAAGGTGAGAAACAAAGAAACAACATTTATAATTATTTTAAAGTTTTTGGACATTACCTCACTGTGCCTCCAACTGTAATACGTCGGAGACGCGAGTTGATAATTTTAGAATGTGAATGGTGATTACTAAAAAAGCAATATAAGTATGATAGAAGCTCTGATACCCGCCTCTTTGTCTTAGCTACCCCGCTTTGCCCCGGTCTTCCCTATGAAGTAATTCCTCCTTCAAGCAAGCAATATAAAATGGAAATCCACCCTTTTCCATCTAAAAAGCATCTTGAGCCCCGTGCAAAAGCATTCAAATGCTCGTAGTTCCTCATGAAACATTCTGACGTAACAATAGACATTCGGAAAATAGACGTACAACAGTCGAAGATTTACGACATGGCCCTACCACATGTGTCGAAGCTTACAGCTTCGATACCTGAAATCTCAATCATTGGTCTCGAGTTCTCCGTAAAGCACTCGAGACTGTAATATCGGCAAAATCATTATAGTGGAAAAAGTCTCTTTCAAAGGACCACGTAATACTAGCATGGTCCACGGAAGGCCTGATCCTTCATCCCTTCTATTCAAGTACTTGTCTTCTCACTCACATCCTCAATAATGCCTCCATAGAAATCTCGATTTCTCCGCTCTTGATTAAGGAATTTTCATTCAAATGAATAATCCAAATGAAACCTCTGCAAATCGCCTCCGCATTATTAAATTAAACTTTCCGAACTTTCGAGACCGAAACTTCCTAGAAGACTTCCTACCTATCCACTGTATGACGAAACTTTCCGATTGTTTCCACCCAGAGTTATAACACAGAACTTGCGCACGTTTTTCTCCTTCAGGATTTCACTTCTCATGTTTAAACTGGGATGAAAATAACCCCTTCCGCCTATCATTTTGAATTTAGCTGTGCATTTCTTATCTAGAGAAGCTGTGAATATCACTTTGCTTGGAGTTTTCCTATTAGAAGTCCAATTTCGCGACCGAATCGGTGCATGTTTCCTGCGACATAAAACTAGACAAAACTGGCCGAACGCTGCCATGTATCTATAAACGAAGCAACTACCCCCGTATCAGTACCTCCAAATCATATCCAATAAATAAAATGCAAACATGCCAAGCTACATGAAAAGTATTCTTAGTTACATTATATAAATCACAAGCAAGCAAGCAAGCAAGCTTGTGATCGGTCACAAACTTCTCATTGCTTTAACAATTTTTTTTCGAATCGGTATTGAAAGAATGACGCGCATAGCAAAGGGTTTATATACACATTCTCGCATTTCACATGATCTCCTATCATTTTTTGTTACGGAGTTGGTAGCAGTGCAATTCAACTACGCGCACCAAGGAGGGAAACCCCCGAGTAGAAATTTTAGCACTGGGCTGGTCAGGCCCTGCTCCGCTGTGTCGTAGAAAAGATTGGGCCCTGTTACGGTTACCACATCAGGGCCTGATAGGAAATGTAACGCAAAGCATGATCAGGATTTCAGTTCTAAACCTGATAAGGGCCGTGACAGGCGGCCTGGTTTCGCCCTTACCTGGCATAGGCTTTGTTATAAATTAATAAGTTGCTAACTGAATTATTAAATTGGGCCAAAAATGAATAATAAATAAATAAATAGTGGTCCCAGAATCGGCGGGTCGAGAAAAAAAAGAAAAAAATCAGGCCCGGTCGCGCGCTCCCTCTTTGGGGTATGACCGGTAGGGGTTGGTGGAATTGGGTGTGACCCATTATGGGTGGCACCAATAATTTCCCGACCATTTGTTTTTTCTTTCATTAATTTTTTTATTATGTATTTATTCAATCTTTTTCTCACATTTCTCCGAGGAAATACCCATAGAAGGAAATTCGAAAGTTTTATTGAAATAACTAAAAAACCACTGAGGAGACTTCGCTCAAAATCCAATTACACTCAAGATACATGATGACGCAGCGATTACACGAAATTGATTCAAATTCCATCATTATTTCAGATGAAATCGTCGAATTTCAGTAAAAGTAACGTTGTTTGACATTTTCTCATATGTTTTATACAGATAACTGGAAAACCGCTGAGGCAATCATTTCCATAATTTAATCAGTTCTAAGTTACATGGAGACGCATCGATCAAAAAAAAAAGTTGAATCGGTTCTTTCGTTCCGGAGAAATCGTTGGACAAAATTTCACTCACATACGGTGCTACGCACGCGCGCAGACACACACACACACACACACATTCCTTCAGAAACGTTTCAAGATGACTCTAGACGTCACGAAACGTGGACAAATCATCGAATTTCAACATTTCATTTTCGGGGTCATTACAATAACTTCCACCCTTCGGGTCGGGAAGTTAAAAAAATCACCCAGAGGGGGACTTGAACTCGGGACCCTCCGTGTAGTAGTTCTGTACCCTATCCACTCGACCACCGTATCATTCTTAAAAATGATCGTTTGTTTTGAGTATATCAATAATACTGCCAATAAAATTGTAGTATTGAACTAAATCTAGAATAACATCAATTAGTATAATTTTCCTGATCATCATCCCCCCTCCCCTCCGACCCATCGCCCTTTACCATTTCCACCCCGACTCTTTGTTTGGTGAAAATTTTTTTATGCGGACCTGATCATTGCCGCATCAGGTTCGCCGTATTGAAGTTATAGAATTTTCGAAGTTAAGGATTCCCGGCATACCTTACCTGTTCCTGATCATGGCCGGATCGAGTTGGCCGTATCCGGTATACTCAACAAGCACTCGTGTTCAATTGAAACAGGCTAAAAAAGACCCCGGAATTTTCCTTATCAGACATGCCTGATGTAACTTTAATTTTTCTCTAGCACGGTACGCTCAAAAGGCCCTGACTGGGGCATGATCACGCATGCCTGCTTAAAGTTTGGAATTTATTGGTAACGTGNGCTTTGTTATAAATTAATAAGTTGCTAACTGAATTATTAAATTGGGCCAAAAATGAATAATAAATAAATAAATAGTGGTCCCAGAATCGGCGGGTCGAGAAAAAAAAGAAAAAAATCAGGCCCGGTCGCGCGCTCCCTCTTTGGGGTATGACCGGTAGGGGTTGGTGGAATTGGGTGTGACCCATTATGGGTGGCACCAATAATTTCCCGACCATTTGTTTTTTCTTTCATTAATTTTTTTATTATGTATTTATTCAATCTTTTTCTCACATTTCTCCGAGGAAATACCCATAGAAGGAAATTCGAAAGTTTTATTGAAATAACTAAAAAACCACTGAGGAGACTTCGCTCAAAATCCAATTACACTCAAGATACATGATGACGCAGCGATTACACGAAATTGATTCAAATTCCATCATTATTTCAGATGAAATCGTCGAATTTCAGTAAAAGTAACGTTGTTTGACATTTTCTCATATGTTTTATACAGATAACTGGAAAACCGCTGAGGCAATCATTTCCATAATTTAATCAGTTCTAAGTTACATGGAGACGCATCGATCAAAAAAAAAAGTTGAATCGGTTCTTTCGTTCCGGAGAAATCGTTGGACAAAATTTCACTCACATACGGTGCTACGCACGCGCGCAGACACACACACACACACACACATTCCTTCAGAAACGTTTCAAGATGACTCTAGACGTCACGAAACGTGGACAAATCATCGAATTTCAACATTTCATTTTCGGGGTCATTACAATAACTTCCACCCTTCGGGTCGGGAAGTTAAAAAAATCACCCAGAGGGGGACTTGAACTCGGGACCCTCCGTGTAGTAGTTCTGTACCCTATCCACTCGACCACCGTATCATTCTTAAAAATGATCGTTTGTTTTGAGTATATCAATAATACTGCCAATAAAATTGTAGTATTGAACTAAATCTAGAATAACATCAATTAGTATAATTTTCCTGATCATCATCCCCCCTCCCCTCCGACCCATCGCCCTTTACCATTTCCACCCCGACTCTTTGTTTGGTGAAAATTTTTTTATGCGGACCTGATCATTGCCGCATCAGGTTCGCCGTATTGAAGTTATAGAATTTTCGAAGTTAAGGATTCCCGGCATACCTTACCTGTTCCTGATCATGGCCGGATCGAGTTGGCCGTATCCGGTATACTCAACAAGCACTCGTGTTCAATTGAAACAGGCTAAAAAAGACCCCGGAATTTTCCTTATCAGACATGCCTGATGTAACTTTAATTTTTCTCTAGCACGGTACGCTCAAAAGGCCCTGACTGGGGCATGATCACGCATGCCTGCTTAAAGTTTGGAATTTATTGGTAACGTGAACATGCAATGGTCCCCTTCAGGCCCTGATCTGGCATGTCATAATCAAGTATGCCGTAATCGATACCAGAGCAGGGCCTTCTCTGCCAACAGGTCTGCCTGACTAAATTTCTACTCGGGCCGGGAATTTACGAATTGAATTTGGTGCATGAGTAATAAGTTCCATAGATATTCTTCAATTGAGTTCCATGCATGAATGAATTCTCAAAAGTTATGGAATTGAAATTCCGTAGAACTTCCTTTTTCGCGAGCGGAAAACGATAAGAAATAGTTTGTATTCGATTTCGGGAAACAGAAATAAGAGATTAGGAGAATAACCATGGGGCCGTTATGAAAAAAACTTGCAAAATCTGTCTACAAAACAAAAACAAAAGGTTTTCTAAAAAACTGCGCCAAGGAAAGGTTTTGTTTGATTTTTACTGAACAGTAGAAATTTTTTAAAAATACAACGAAATGGAAAAAAAAAGCCAAGTCAGGAATGTCCAGGCCATAGGTCACAATCAGATGTCTATGAGAAAAATATTTCTAAACTGAATAAGGTCTTAATGAATCAAACCCAGAGTTAACTCTGGGTTCATGGAAATTTCGCAGAGCTTCTCTCTTTCTTCGCTGGGTTTATTCCATAAACCCAGAATTGACCCAGAATTAACTCTGGGTTTGATATATCAGGGGAGAAAAATTCTCAATGAGATAAAACAAGCAGGTGACCGCTCCTACATTGCAGAAGGCATGTGACTGTTACTTTATGTGATATTTGTATTTTAATTTTTTATTTCTACCAATTCCATTCGTAGTAAACTACTGGTGCGATTCAGCTCATCTTCAATACGAACCTTTGTTATTACAGGAGGAAGATTCTGTCCAAATTTTAAGTTGGTATCTCAATTTTTGCACACGTTAGCGCGCGTATAAGGATTTTAAAGAAAAAACAGAAAAGGGGAAACATCTCAAAAACTTTGTATGGACGGGTGTATATGTTTTTGTTGATCTAGGTAGAGGACATCAAGATGAATATTTTGAAAAAAAAAATCGCAATCGGTCCAATCATTTTAAAGATATTCGTGAAAAACTATTTAAAAACGAATCGCTTCATCTCAAAAAATACTTGACCGATCGGGCTGAAATTGTGCATAGAGTTAGTCCTCATTAAGACCTATAATCTGACAAAAATTTCCTAATTTTTTTGAATTATTTTAGCCACTTACTCAATTTTCTAAAAATTGACCATCGGGAAGGTGGCGGTGGACATATTCACCTACAGACATGGTCGCCAAATTTCGTATTTTTACGTTCATTTCCAATGAAAATTAGAGAATGTGAAAATCGGACGATTACAAAGCTTGGAAGCCAAATCAGTAGAAGCAGAACCAACGTCCTTGCCGCGGAGTTTGTCAACTCGCTGTCGAGTACCTATCTAATCCTCTATGTTCTGATCCGCACTAAGGACGTCGGACCTGCTTCTACTGTTTTTGTTTTAACAATAAAGAAACCATTCTATCATTGAATCTTCCATAATATCATGCATCGCTTTGAATCATTTTACAACGCTGTAGAACTTTCCGCGGCTTCTCGAAAAGACAGACAACTCAAAAATTGTATAGTAATATTTTCAGCCTGCTCCGCAAATAAAATCAAACTTGAGAATTATCACGAACTCAAAGTTTTTATTCGGAGGGAAAAAAGAATCAAATGACGCATCGTGTCGTTCCTGAAATATGGGACAGCATGAGCAGCAGACACGTATGAATGTGCCACCCAAATGAATTGAGCGGAAAGAGAAGAAAAGGCGCAGGGATTTCCCACTGCTCAGCTCGGCAAGCTGCTCGGAATTCCATGAATATCTTTTGGCCGGATTGCAGTCAAGCACAAGTGACGTGACTCTCCCCTTCTTGTTTTTCTCTGGTGCAAATTCTTCTCTTTCCCACCACTCCCTGAACTCCTCTTGCCGAAGCTTTTTTCATCCCACTCAGTACTACACACACGTGATCCTCATATTTCCCGGTGCGTCCAGTCGGTATTAGAATAACCTATTGCTGTCTTCCTGCTCTCGTCTCATTCTTTAGTTTGATCTTGAAGGGATCAGTTCATTTTCATCGGTTTGAGAGGATACTCTGTGATCAGTCGGGCGTACAAAATGGAACTCATTAAAGGTTAGTGATTTTCTTCGTGGATTTTGTACGGAATTGAATTATGAAAGTTTCGGAATAGAGTTTTGTGGAAATTCTCAGTGTGTCGATTTGACGCTTTTTACTGAAACTTCTTGATAGAAATTTCAGAATAGTTGAACAAGTCATTGATGTATAACTTCAATAGATTTCGACACTAAAAAATAAGTACATTTCCTGATAATTATTATTGAGAATTGAAACTCAGCGCAAAAAAATGCGTAATAGATTGCTTTAAAACTTACTTCAATGCCATTTTTCAACTTTTCCAATGGATTTCAGAATTGAAATTATTTCAAAGTTATCAGTTAAATTTGAGTCAACTGATTTTTAAGGAAATGTATTTGACATGGATCAGCAAACTGTTTAAACTGTCAACGGAATTCCAATGAATTTTAAAAGCAATCATGAACAAATGTTGAACAAATAAATAATTAACAATTTTGAATAGTTGCAATTTTGATTTCACAATGCGAATCAATTCTTGAGAAGATAATGAAATCGGCCAAGCTTTCGATGAATGATTGGCAGTTTTGCTCTTCAACATTTGAATCAAAGAATATTTGAAAATGAATGAGAGTAAACTCTCATATTTAACTCGTTTTTCGCAGTTTACTCAGAAGAAGATATTGATCAAGAAGAAAATTGATGCTCATCATGCATTGAGAGAAAACCAGCAGAGTTCTCAAACAAGTCTTACTCGTGCCAACAATATCGTTTATTAAAAATGATCGAAAAAGGATTTTTTGCGCCAAACATGTGAAGTGTGCGCCGAGATTGAAAATTTTTATTGTAAAAATAGATTTAGTCTTTTCAAAGAAAAATTATTCTCCGTGCAAGCAGGAAATGTAATTTTTAGCACTACTTCTTCGTTATTCAATGCTCCCATACGTATTTGTTTGTACGCAATTATTCATGTTTGAGACTTTCAAATTTGAACCAATTATTTTTTTGGTAATTTGCAACTAACGATTTTCTTGGTCCAAACAGGACTTGTTTGAGAACTTATTTGTTTTTCTCCCAATGTGGAAGACACCATGCGACAACTCTTTTTCTTTGGCACAAATTGGTTCTTCTAAACTTTTTTTGTTCATGAAGTAGATATTAGATCAATTAATTTATATTATACATATTGCGGTAGTTCTGACGCGTAACTTACAAAACTTGACTAACACTAAAAACCTGATTTAAATATACGCCTCCCAGAGCGCGCCGACTTTTTTAGTAACTGCAAAAAAATCTGTCTTTCCAACGTCCGCGTGCTCTTATTGCCAAACCTCTCTTATCCGATCAACGTCACATGATTGCGCATTCATTTGAAACATCAAGGTAACTAAAATCCAGCTATGAGTGAAGTATTAACCCCTCAAGTACGGCGCCCATGCCGCATATGGACCCCAGAGCTTGTCCTACACTGTTAAAAAATTACTCCTGAAATTTCAAGTAAAAAATCTTAAAATTTTTAACCATCGCTCATTCCCACGAAGTGTCTATGTATTTTGTTATTGAAAAATTGGTTGAATTCTGGAATATTCAATGGAATTGTAATTTTCAGGTCCACATAATAATACAAATTATTAAATAATTTGAAAATTCAAGGAACAATTTCTCTGAATTTTCAATCCACTGAAAATTCAATTGGCTTTAATGTTCAATTTCCGCAATGGATTTGAAAATTCTAGATGTTATTGAAATATCAGTCATAATCTAACATGGAAAACCCAATTATTCTGAATTTCCAACCTGCATGAGACATTTCATGAACGATTTGATTTTAAATTGAATTCAAATTCACAACATGGAGAGTTCAAGTGCAACTTTTACTTAATTTTCAAAAAATTTCTAACACTGTATTGGTCGGTATTCATATCCCATATGGACCCTTCCGTGATTAATAAAACTTCATTATGTATCGTACTATTGTAGATATTGAAAATCTAAAAACTTCTCCATGAAATACATGAAATCATCAACACAATGCGACCCGATTGTTTTTCAAGTTATTTTTAATATTTTACTTCAATAAATAAACATTACGAAACTGAATTCCATGTCGGATGCATATTCAAACCTCTCGTTCATCGAGGTAATTTTTTCAAAAATTCTGAAATTTTTACCGAACATGTTCTATAGATTTCATTGTCGAATGGCGTGAACGAAATTTATAATATTTTGGTAATGGCTTCTACTATCGAACTGAAATTGGTCTTAAAAATTCTAGAAAAATCTGTATAAAGAAATACCGTAATTGAACAACTTTTTTGTGAAAACCCAAGATTATCGTTAAATTTACTTTCATAATTTTTTGATTATCAGTGAAGAAGTCGTCGCGTATTGAACAGCGAATTCGAGTTGACGAGAGGCCACCGGTGATCAGGACATACCTCGCGATATGGGCGCCGTACTTGAGGAATTAATGTCTAGTGATGCCACATGGAGAAAAATTTTTGGTAAAAATTACCCTTCCAGAAGGATAAACGTGTATTATTGAAATTTTTCGTCTGATTTATATCCGGAAGTTCGATAAAAATTGATGTTAAATAATAAAATTTATCATATGTAAAATAAATTTTACCCTTCCGTATGGTAATTTTCGCCGAAGGAACCAAAAATTGTCTATACATTTGTCAAAATGTATATAGACAAAGACAAAAAATATCTATGTGAATGATAAAAATTATAGTTATCCTGGTAATCATTATAAAATTCATAGAATAATTGTTATTCACCCAATTCTATTAAATTATACCCATCGTGCGCATCAAAAACTAACCAGATGCGCGCGACACTTTTTACCCTTCCAAACAATAAATTCTACCAGTAGAATGTCTCGTGGTAAAAATACTTTGAGCTCTGTCGGTAACACTCGAGTGTTTTGGAGTATTAACCTCTGCGTGGAAGAAATCTGTAGGTAAGGTTAGTATTTTTCACCATTCTGGAACAGAAATTTTTATCCAGATATTTGTAAATACTACCAAGATATGTAATAATTTTTATCCGCGTGTACTGGCAATTTTTACTCAGATAAGAACAAATATTATCCGGAAATGTTCATTGAAATGTACCCACACCAAGGATATTTATGGCACGCCGTGCAAGAAGTCGAGTTTATCGCACGCTGCGCTTCGCGCAGCGTGCTTCAAACTCAACTTCTGCAAGATGTGGCATAAAATGATATAGACCACTCGGGCATAAACTTCGTTTTCAACGAATGTGAATACAGACCTCGCCTTCGGCTCGGCCTGTAAACTTCACATTCATCGAAAACGAAATTTTAGTCCTTGTACTCTAATGTACTATTATTGCTCCAAAAATACACTGCTACAGAATTACCCTTCCATCCGAGCAATTTTTACCTGGATTTCAGGATAATTTTTACCAAAAATTTCTCCGTGCACGAGACTTTATGAGACATCACGAGACAATATTGAAAAGGCCGTGGAATTAATAAAAAGAGTTTATTAAGGTAAAGGGACGAGAGGAATAGAATCAGGGAGAAAAATAACCTGAAGACAAACTAGAAAGAAAACAATAGAATAGAAGCTAAATTCAGAGGAGGGACTTAAAAGGGAAAAGGGAGAAAAGATGATCAACGCGGTAGAATGTAACCGCGAGATCGATATTCGTAACACTACTCCCTCCTTTGAGAGAAAGATTGTCGTCCCGACAATCGAACAAACCTGTTAAGAGCGATGGAGATATCAGAAATCAAAAAGTTCTGAGATTTCAGTTATCTGGGGCCCTTAACCCATATTCTCTTTGAAAACCCAGACGGAAAATACAAAAGAGAATAGGATTTGACTCGAGATAATTTCAAAATAATAGTCAGGATCTTCGATGAAGTTCACGTCATTATCGGAGCAGGACAAGTGCGACAGGTCAAACCAGGGATAACTTGATCAGGATAATATCTGGAAATGGACATAAAAAAAATCGAGCAGAATCAAGTTGGAAGGGAGAGACAATGAATGGTGAAGAAGAGAAATTTATTCTCTCAAAGAATTGATAAAGAAATTGAGCAGTTATGCGCACTTACTACCTCAAAAAACTTTACGAGACAATGAATAAATTGGAAGATGGAAATAATCTTTCTATCAATTATGGCCAGTAATTTACAGAAAATAAGAAATGAAATTCGTAAAATTGAATCAGAGAACAATTGTCAATTCGAGAAAATGAAGTAATTCAGGTGTTAATCCTCATAAGGGGCAATTCGATTGATGTGAATTACTTTGGGTTTAGAATGAGAGGATTTTTGAATCCGGTAAACTACGTCATTCAACTTATTTTTAATTGTATAAGGTCCTTCCCAATCGCATTGTAACTTAGGGGATTTCCCTTTAACTCTGCAAGGGTTGTAGAACCAAACTTTTTGATTTGGTTGAAAGAAGATCATATGAGATTTAAGGTCGAATTTTGATTTGGTTCGTTCACTTCTAATCTGAAGTTTATTCCGAACATCGCAATGGATAGAGTCGAGCTGATTCTTGAATGATTCGACATATTCAGGAAGAGAGTCAGAGTTTCTGTTAGGAGGACAACCTCTAATCAGATACAAAGGAAGCTTCAATTCATGACCTAACATCAGCATAGCTGGCGTGTATTCCGTAGTTTGATGCTTCGAAGAACAGAAAGTAAGGAGGAAAAGTGGGATCCATTTGTCCCAATCTTTCTGATTGAAATTGATGTATTTAGCTAAATAATTCGTAATTGTCCTATTCAGACGTTCGACCATCCTATTGGATTGAGGATGAAGTGGGGTCGTTCTGGTCTTTGGAATACCCAGAGCATTCATCAACTCTTTGAAGATAGCAGATTCAAAATTCCGACCTTGGTCGGAATGAATTTGCTATCTTCAAAGAGTTGATGAATACTCTGGGTACTTGCGTAGAAGATGAGGCGAATATCCGTCGTCCAGATCCAGGTTTAAACGCTACTAATGTCCTACGAAACCGATACGAGAAAATACAAAATCACTTCTGACACCAATTGACAAGGCCGTGGAATTAATAAAAAGAGTTTATTAAGGTAAAGGGACAAGAGAAAAAGAATCAGGGAGAAAAACAACCTGAAGACAAACTAGAAAGGAAACAATAGAATAGAAACTAAGTGCAGAGGAGGGATTTAAAAGGGAAAAGGGAGAAAAGAAGATCAACGCGGTAGAATGTAACCGCGAGATCGATATTCGTAACAATATTTTGAAGGGATTGTCTCGGTCTCAGTGGACACGCAAATTTTTGGTCTTGTCTCAGTCTCAAAATACACCGTATCGACCTCTCTCGTGATGACCCGAGTCCATTTATCTCATATCGGTTTCCAGTTTTTCGCGTTCTTTATATGTAGAAAAATGATACGAGACAAACCGAGACAAAAAGCGAGATTTTGCATTACAAAACACGAAAAACTTGAGATTGATATCGAATAAATTGATTCGGAGTCATCACGAGAGGAGTTGATACTGCGTATTTCGAAACTGGGACGAGACCAAAGATTTCCCGGCTCATTCAGACCGAGACCATCTCTCCAAATTATTGTCTTGTGAAGTCTCTCGCGGCATCACTATTAATGTCGTTCGCAAAAATGTAATCGATTGCGTGTCAAGCTCGGAGATGAGCATTAATTGGAAAAAGGAACTCGAACGACACTTAAAAGAAGAAAATGGAGAAAGGAAAATTTATACTGGTGAATATTCCCAAGAGTACCAATTCCCACCCACCGACAAAATTTATCGAGATCAATCATATGATCCGATGAGAAATTGGAATGAAAAAGATGAAAACTGAAGGAATAGTATTCCATTCCCTTAAACGTCCCCCACGTGCTCCGTCAAACTCCCACTCACTCTCAGCTCCCATAAAATCGATAAGGTCATACCACCTATTCAGACAAAATGAAATTGAAATTTATTCTCTTTCTCTTCCAGCAAATGACGCTGCGGCCAGTCTCATGGAGCAGATTTCGCAAAATGCCAATATCACATCGGCAAAAGTCTCCGCAAAAGCATCAAAATCAGTGGAGAGTGAGGAGACCGAGGAAATAATTGAATCAGCACACTCAAAAAAATCGATCATCACCTCATCAACCAAGTCATCCAGGTCGATGGAGGTCGAGGAGGAGATTGAGTATACGGAATAGATCCAATAAACCCCACCGAAGGCCTGCAAAAAAATTCCAGAGTTGCTCGAGAGTTTGAACGAAAAAGTGAAATAAAAATTCCCAATGCGCATTAAAAAAAGTTTTCCAACCTGCACTCTGCTATTGATCGACTGAAAACTACCGAATCCTCTTCACTGCTATCGGATTTCATTGCTGGAATCGAGAGCCCATTGAGTTGAGTGTGCACAAGTGTATGAAATACATTTTTACCCTCTTTTTCCTGTATTTCCTCTATTATACTATCCCCTCGGAACAATTTTCCACAAAATTATCCCCTCCCTTGCGCACTTTGATGCTATCTCGAGCGACTTGCCATCGATCGGAAGCCGCCCTATAAAACGAAATGTGATCTATTCTTCACGTGAAATTGTATTAGATACCGATTGAATTCTCTCCATTAATTGTCGTCTCATCAATAATTCATGCAAAATTTGATGACAAAATAATTTAGTAACACTCTACGACATACTTCACACTTTCAAACATCTTCGTCACTGTCATTTCCAGTGTTGATGATAGAGAGAGAGAAAGGAACCCGAGTCGAAATTTTACCGGGTCTCCCAACGTAGTTTCAAGGTCCACTGGTGGGTTTAGGTCATCGAAAATATGTTGTCCAGTGTACAGGCTCAAATGCACCGATTCAACCTACTTTCAACGTAAATACCGTCTCTTTTTTCCATTTTTTCCAGATTGTATGTTGAAATTAGGTTGAAACTAAACGTATCCCCAACGTTCCTCCACCGTACATTCTTTCCGTCCTCTCTCCCACCTACCCTCTTCACACTACCAGTTCCATTCTAACATCGATTAATTGATTAAATCTTGCATAAATTAATCGGTGGAAGAATAGCAGAAATATAAATATTATTAACTCGGTGAAGCAAAAATGGGAAAAAAAGAAAAAAACGGATCGGTTCATTGGTTCTCGAGATATTCCTGCTTGTAGTTCTGCCGTGTTCCCTTTCGGTCACCCATCCTTTTTCTGGTTTTACTCGCTACTGCTCAAGCTCAGTGATCGCAGGATATCCCGGTATGCTTCTGAGCTGTACAGTTGCTTGTGGCGAGTTGTATTTTTTTCGGGTTTATATAAGCAACTGATAAGAAGAAAAATAGGAGAAAACAGAAAGAAAGTAGGCAATAGAGTAATACATGAAATTAAGAGGAAAGGAGCAGGGGGAGGAGATGAGAGGGATTAGAGTCCATATAGGTCTAGGGCGTCTAAGGGTCGGACTCTTCATATAAAAGTCAGTGAGTGTAAAGATCCGATAAATGTAAGAGTTAGTTGAGTCAGAAGGATCACGCGAATTTAAGGGTCAGTTGAACCTAAGGGTCAAAAGAGTACGAAGGGTCAGGCGAATGTAAGGGTCAGTTCAGTAAGGGTCCGATAAGTAAAAGGCTCAGTTGAGTTTAAGGATCAGTTATGTTCAAGTGTCAGATGAGTATAAGGATCAGATGAGTATGAGGGCCAGATGGTTTTGTTTTATCAATAAGCGTAAAACCTTCAGCATAGTGCCAGATGGATATAAGGGTCAGCCGAGTCCGAAGAATCACACGAATCTGAGGGTCAAAAGGGTACGAAGAGTCAGGTGAATATTAGGGTCAGTTGAGTATGTGTCAGATAAGTAGAAGTCTGAGTTGAGTTTAAAGATTAGATGCGTCTCAGTGATAGTTGAGTTTAAGGGTCAGATGGGTCTAAGGATTAGTTGAGTCCGAAGGATCATGCGAATTTGAGGATCTGTTGAGTAAGGGTCAGATACGCAAAAGCTTCAGTTCAGTTTAAAGGTCAATTGCGTCCAAGTGTCAGTTGAGTTTAAGGGTCAGATAGGTCTAAGGGTTATTTGAGTCCCAAGGATCAGGCGAATCTGAGAGTCAGTTGAGTCTAAGGGTCAAACAACTACAAAGGGTCAGGCGGATTTAAGGGTCAGTTGAGTGTGAAGGATCACGCGAATCTACGAGTCAGTTGAGCCTAAGGGTCAAAAGAGTACGAAGGGTCAGGCGAATCTAAAGGTCAGATAAATAAAGGCTGAGTTGAGTTTAAGGGTCAGATAGGTCTAAGGGTTATTTGAGTCCCAAGGATCAGGCGAATCTGAGAGTCAGTTGAGTCTAAGGGTCAAACAACTACAAAGGGTCAGGCGGATTTAAGGGTCAGTTGAGTGTGAAGGATCACGCGAATCTACGAGTCAGTTGAGCCTAAGGGTCAAAAGAGTACGAAGGGTCAGGCGAATCTAAAGGTCAGATAAATAAAGGCTGAGTTGAGTTTAAGGGTCAGTTCAATGTAAAAGTCAGATGACCTTTGGCTCACCTGACCCTCAGAATCGATCTGACCCTCAGACTCATTTGACCCTTAGGCTCAACTCACCTTTAAACTCAACTGACATTCAATCTCAACTGAGGCTTTCACTTATCTGCCCCTTAGATTCGCGTAATCTTTTGGACTCAACTCACCCTTATACTCATCTGACCCTTATACTCAATTGATCCTTATACTCAACTAACCCTTCTGACCCTTGGACCCAATTCACCCTTCAGACGAACGATTGTTTGAACTTCGAACTAATGTTATTAATGTACTAACACTAATAATTTAATTACGTGAGTCTTTAACACGGTAATGAATTTTTTAATTATCGTCAATAATAACCTTGATACAATCAAATGTGGACGTCGAAACTTACAACGTATATTAACAGAAAACAAATGTCATTAACGTTGAGAGTACGTTTAATATACGGTGGATATTGAGTGTTTTTCAACGTCCATGGGACTTCACGTTGAGATAGGTTGAAAGTACGGTAAAAATTCGGCGGAGAATTTGGACATCCAAGCAATGTAGGTTCAAAACATTGAAACTACGTCGGGAGACCCGGTAAAATTTTGACTCGGGAAGGCAGTCATGGTTGAGGGGTTTCATTCTACAGTATCGAGTTAAATTTGGAAACATCAGTATGCGCCTCAAATTCCAAAAATAACATCACCCAGCGGGTCGCAGTCTGAAGAAAAGTGAAAAACAAGAGAACAAAAGTTGAGGCATTTCGTTCGAAGACACATATTAGATTCTGGCACCTTCTCCAAATGCTCTTCGAAGTGTAAAAACGTGATGGCTGAACTAAATTATTACTCTTCACCCAGAAGAATGATTTACTTGAATGACATAAAGTTTATTTACTTAGTACCAAATAAAGTTTAAAAAAAATTAAATAAAAAATTTTATTGGAAGTTTTGTTTATATTAAATAAATGTTTTTATTGCGATTAATAATAAATCTCTATTTGAATTGAATAAATTTTTTCTTTGAACTAAATAAATATTATTTGATACTAATAATTTATTATCGCTTTGAGATGGTAGTAAACTCGAAAAGGATTGAATGAAAAATATGCAAAGATTATTACGGGGGGGGGGGGTTGGAAGCTGCAATCGTCTAGATTTCACGATTCCTGGATTAGGTTCATACCCCCGTTTGAAATTCTTTCACAAAATACATGGGAATGTGATTTTCTTAAAATGAGAAAACTGTTCATTTGAAATATATTAATTGTTCATTCGATTGAAAAAAATCATCCATTTGAAATAAATAAATTGTTTGTTCAACATAATTAAATCCCTTTTCTACAAACAAGTAAATAAGTTTATTCAATTGTAGGAATCGGTATCAATCATTAGTTTTAGTAATATTAAGGTTGAAATTTGAAATTTATAAAATAATTGATAATTTAAATTTTCAATGGACTGTGAATTAAATAATTGACAATATGGGATTGTAAATTGATCATTGGGCAAATATTTCTAAATTCCCTAAAAGGAATTTTCGATTATCCAAATAATCGTCAATCCTCCGAACTCAATTATTAATTGATAAAATTATTCGGAATTTGGATATTCAATTAATGATTAATGATTAATCATAATTAATCATGATTAATTTAATAATTTTTAATTGTTAAGTATTATTAAGACGCCACGAGTGTATATATATAGATATACAATTAATGGAATAAATGAGATGAAACTTACGTCCAAAATAGTATATTTCGTAACGAGTGCAAAAAAGTGTTTTTTGGCGAGTGAGAGGTTTATATCACGAGCCGAAGGCGAGTGATATAATCCCACGAGTTAAAAAACATTTTTTTACGAGTTACGAACAATATTTTTCATCACAATGTGGCGGAAATTGGACTTTTAGGCACGCGGAGCGTGCCGAAAAGTTCACTTTTCGTCACAGCGTGATGAAAATTTGTTTTTCTTGTCGGCCCCGTGTGAAATCGAATCGGGCACTCCCCGATGTCAGGAATTGTGAGGGAAATAATTTTTTATTTTGAGCAATTTGACAGTTTTCGATAGCCATATTGTGTGACACATGCAGACAACTTCCGAGATCACGGCAGTCGATATTCCCATGAGGATTAAATAATCAGTTTACTTTGTTAGGATCTTCAGTAATTTTCTTTTTGAATGAATGTCACAGTAGTCGATAAAATCAATCTCCATGGAATTATCGACCACCGTGATCTCGGAAGTTATCTACATGTGTCACACAATATGGCTATCGAAAATTGTCAAATTGCCCAAAATAAAAAATTATTTCCCTCACAATTCCTGACATCGGAGAGTGCCCGATTCGATTTCACACGGGGCCGACAAGAAAAGCAAATTTTTGGACGTAAGTTTCATCTCATTTATTCCATTAATTAACCCGTGGGAATGGCTCGAAGTTTTACCCGCTTTTGTATATCTATATATATATACACTCGTGGCGCCTTAACTATTGACTTCTTAAAAATTCAACTTTATTAAAAATTAATAATTCTGCCGATATTTGCTCATTTGTAACAAAAATATTCTTGAAATACGTAAAAAATTTCAAACAAAGATTTTTATTTGATTAAAAAAAAAGTTTTTCTGGGTGTTTCCTTTCAATTACCAAATTGAATTATCCTCCCTATTCATATTGTAATATTATTTGATTACGTATTGTATGTATTGTTCATTAAATTTTGAATGAGAGAAGTTTAAAAAGCGATGAGACACCCGCTCCCAAGTTTTTTCCTCTCAGAGAGTACTGTCTTCTTACTTACCGTTGAAAAGCCAGAAAAAAGATAGATACTTATAATCAGGGGTAGAACTGGTGCGTCAGATATCCAATTAGCGGTGCGAGATGCAGAAGCCCTGAAGCCACATGAACGATCAAGTCATACCTCTGGCATTCATTGAACGCGTGTGGCTGTTGAGTTATCCGGGGCTCAGAAACTTTCCACGGAAGGCCATCTCATTTTCCCTTTTATGAAGCCAACTTTCCTCACCTCCCCCCACTCATTGCCCGAAAGGAATGAAAAGAGATGGTTGAACGCAGAAGACGGAGGCAAATGTACCAGCAAAAATCTTTGCAGCGCATACGCAGAAAAAAATTAAACACAAATTACGTTTCACTAAGTGTAATTTACGGTTTGCTAAACGCTTGGTAATCATAATTTATGGTGATTTTGGGCGTCATTAACGCTCCAACTTCCAGCGTAAAGAATGATTTAGAAAGCGTAAAAGACGACCTCTTAACGTAATTTAGGTTGAAGTTTTTTTGTGTGCAGTTGCATTTTAGATGCTAGTGGTTTTGCCAGAAAACATTGATCCTCTTCTGCACACAATTTCAACATCGAAACCAAAGGGAAAACGGGAAAGAAAGGTGGGGAAAGTGACGTGAATTATGGGAGGCATTCACTGTATTTATTATATTATTCCCAGATTCTAGTTGAACGAACGCCGCATTTTCGGCCTTTGCAGTGGGTATCCAGGTAAGAATTGACGATAGAAACAGGGCTCATCAAGCCCTGGACCAAGGCTCGGAAATGCTCAATCAGGACTGGGGCTCAGCCTTGGATCAATCCTCCTTCAGCCCTAAAATGATAACCTCGTTTCAGGCTTAGTCCGCAAAGCTTGACCGAGGCTCGGTGCCAAGGCTTGATTCAAGCCTTGAATTACCAAATTTTAAAGGCTCAATCGAGCTTCGGCGAAATAAACTGGAGTATTGAAATCTTTGGCTTCCGGATGGATGCCGCGTTTGGATTCAGCGTTGCGCCGACGTTTCGCAAACATTGCAGTCTGCATCTTCAGGGCTATGAGCTCCAATTCTGAGCTCCGATGTCTAGGGGTAGTCCTTATATGCCTTCCCTTGTGGTGGTGGGGGAAGGGGAAGGGGGGG
>NW_021680906.1:216004-246286 GCF_001412515.2 Diachasma alloeum
CTTCCCCCACCACCACAAGGGAAGGCATATAAGGACTACCCCTAGACATCGGAGCTCAGAATCGGAGCTCATAGCCCTGAAGATGCAGACTGCAATGTTTGCGAAACGTCGGCGCAACGCTGAATCCAAACGCGGCATCCGTCCGGAAGCCAAAGATTTCATTAATCATGGCCGCGAAAGCCTCAAAACTAAAACTGGATTATTGTTTACAGATATTTGTATAACCAATTTCTTATTGCTTCATAACCCTTTTTATGAATTTAGAGTAACCTATGAAAGAGAGTGTGGTCGGCCCGTACATCACTGTTGCTAAGCGTTGTTGGTGATTGTGATTGTCGGTTAATTAATAATGAATGAGAAAAAAATTATTATCATCATTAGTTTCTAATAATTATTCGTCTTGGATTATTACCGCGCACCTGGAAATTGAAATACAATGAAATCGAACATTTAAAAATTTGCTCCTCTGCTGGGGTTCGATCCGGGGTCCTTCTGATCCGTAGACAAGCGTGCTATCCACTGGGCTACCTGCGACTTCTTAGGATGATACATTTTTTTCGGGTATAAAAATTCAACTTGTGTTAGTGTTATTTTGTTATTTTGTTGATATCCTAAATAAACTTTCTGAACTTGAATAAATGATAGGTCCCATGGATTTATGAGTTCAGAATCGATTAATTAATTATAGATAAGGATAATAATAATTATGTAGCCTCGTGCACAAAGGGCTGCTCTAGGCCTGGTCTGGGGCTAGCTTAGATAACTTGGGGGAAAATTATAGCTATGTTTGTAGATGATGATAATGTTCTCACCACCATTAGCTAATGAGTATTGATATAAAAATTGAGAAAATTTATCGAAAGTAAATTTAATTTTCGAGGCCTTGCTGAGCCCTGAATAAGCCTTGACGTACTGAGCCTGAATACTGAAAGCCTGGACTAGGCCTGAATTGAGCCTCGTCAATGGCCCCTTTAATCATCCTCATTTGAAGCTCAAGTGATCGATGAAACCAAGCCTATCCCAGGCCTGAATAACTGAGCCTCGCCAACCCTGGGCTCATACAGGCTTGTTCTCATCGTCAGCCTATGCAATTCTTACCTGGGTAGTCCTCTTTTCGCACCATTTCAGGTTGCCACACAGGTCACAATGGTCTGAAGATGCCAGAGGGAATCGGATGAGGCATAACAATAGTAGTAAAATCTGCTTCTTTCTGTGAGCAGATTACAATAAAATAAGAATGAAGCAGTTCTCGAGTGTACTTCGCATCGAACTGTGATAATTAATTGTAGTTGGGCAGGTCTGTTCCGACGCAACGGAACATTAAAAACTCAATTTATAAATCATTCATCAGTAATTTAAAAATATCACTTAAAAACATTTATTATAACGAGTTCCATGAACCTGTAATAGTTAATTCCACTATTTATGCAAATTGTAACATTTGAGTATTTTCTGGGTTCAACTCAAAGGTGAAACTATATCTTATTCTATTCGCTGTGCGACAAACTTCCACAGTTGAAAGCATCCCTGCAAGGGGCATTATACAGTGGATTCTCCCTAACTTCTCTACTCTCCAACTTCCCAGCAATCAGCGACAGTGGGGAAAGTGTTCCCTTACTCTGAACACCCCACACGTGTGTGAGTGATATGCGTGTATCCTTCTACGCTTCGTGAATGCGCAGTAAACAGTCTCTGCTCCCGCACGTTTTTCGTACTCCCGTCTAGCGACAGAGTGTGGATGTCCGCAACCGCTCATTTTGTGGACTTTCCCGGGGCCGAATTGCCGATGCTGTTGAACCGGCCAAGCCTCGGCCCAGAATTGTCATGCCAAGTCTCGGCGACTCCTTCACGGCCGAGTGTCGGCTGAACGTCAAATGGCCATTCGTCGAATACCAAGTCTCGGCCAATGATTAGGTAAACTTCGGACACCGAGACTTGATAAGGGTTAAACGGAAAAGACAAGTTGGCCAATTCCAAGGGTCAAATCCTCATTAGAGTCAAAGTCTAGCAGGGAAGCCGAGCGCAAGAATGTAAAGGCTCAAAAAGGTATCGCAAGGCTCACGAGGGTCAAATAGGGGTAATAGCAAACGTACTTGTAAGGGTTGGAGGTTTTTATAAAAGGTCGAATGATCATAGGGGTCGAATGGGTCATACAGGAAAACTTGTAAACAGAAGGGTCAAACGATCATAAGGTATGTAAGGTTCAAACTCGAGACCTTAATATTGTAATCTTATCATTTATTGATCATAAATAAATAGGCTGTTTACCATATCCATATTGAGTGTCATAATTAAAGGAAATTAAAGAATCAGATAAGAATACCATACTCTATTCATATAGCAGATAAACTTCCTCGTAACTAACAACTCTACAGTGGCCCAGTGGGAAAGTCAAGGACTAGCAATCCGAAGGTTCCAGGATCGAATTACGACGAGTCCAACTTTTTCACATATCATTATCAGCGGTTATCGGTTTCTTTAGGAAGGATTAGTCGAAGAATGTAAATTAAATAATAAAAAAATAATGTATTAATTAATTTTTTCAACTATTAAAAATGAGTATTGGGTGGGTCATGGGTGCCGATCATCGGTTGACGCTTGGCAGCCAATAGCGGCCCGTCGTTATCAAACCAGTAACTAGCCGAGGCTGGGCTAAGGCCGATTGACGATCGGCACCCAAGACTAGGCCGCTCGGCTGCCAGTACTGGCCCAATCTTGGCCCGTTGGACTTTTGGTCCCCGGGAATTGTAGCCCCGACGCGATGAAGTTAGGGAGACTCCTATAGCTGAAAAGAACCCTAAGGATGCACCACAGCAAGACGTTGAATATCAAAACGATCGAATAGTCTTCACCCAGCGGGCAGTCTGGGCCCATCAGCTGCTTAACGTATTTGAATACAAATACGTTAAAAAACGTATTATTCGTTTGTTTTCGTTTGAAAATTGATTTTTCAAATAAATTCTCTCTTGCGAAATACTCAAGTCGAGATACGCGGCAGCGTATCGGCCGAGGAAAATTTTTTACTCTGACTGCCCAACACTTCAGGCCGAGCACTACCCGGTATCTATACAGTCGAGCACTAAAGTTCGTGAACAGCCTGAACTTGCATCACATGTACTCTGTTCACGAACTTTAGTGTTCGACTGTACACGAAATAACTACCCGCTCCACCAGGGTTGGGTCGTTCACTAAAAATCGGAATTTTCTACGGTACACAGTAGAATACTGGTAATTTACCTCTAAATGGGAAAAAAGATAAATAACTGGTAGAAAACCCCTTAACCCGACTATCAATGCAGTAACCCACGTGACTGAATTGCACGAGGGTTATACCTTACGAGGGTCAAACGTCACGAGGGTCATACCTTGCAAGGATCAAACGTCACGGTGACCATACTTAGCAAGCGTCAAACGTCATGAGGGTTATATCTTGCAAAGATCATGCCTCGCGAGGGTCAAATGTGGCACAGGTCATATCTCGCAAGAATCCTCGTCAGGGTGAAACGTGCATGAAGCACGTAAACGTGGTGAAGGGTGCAACGATCATACATCACAAGGGGCCAACATCGCGAGGTTCAGAAGTCGCAAGGGTTGACCTTTGAGATTGTCCTCTGCCTACGTCCGTTGTTTAGTCGTTACAACGTTTGAAACTCGCGAAATATAACCCTTTGATCTTCGCGATCTATGACCATTGCGATGTTTGACCCTTGTGAGGCATGACCCTTGCAACCCTGTCAATGGGGTTATTCTCGCGCCAGAATGACTGAGTTCTTCTCAGTCACGCATACACGCGGCCAAAAAGGTCTAAAACCTCCTTGGTAAATTACTGGCTTTTTTACATGTAGAAAACTTGGTAAAATACCGGTAGTATTTTACTTGCCCAACCCTGCTCTCCACTACCTCCGGATGCCTATTAAATAAAATAAAAACGAGTCAAGCTACATGGAAAATACCCTTAGTTACATTATATAAATCGCTCACGCGCATTTCATTGATGTGCCCACTTTTTTGTTCAAGTCAATATTACGAAACCTACACGCATGGCAATGAGTTTCTATCCTAATATTCGCAGTTCACATTATCTCCGAACCCTAAGTGTGAGGTTTGAGTTTCGAAGTTGGGAGCAGTGTGAACCAGCCACGCGCGTGAAGGAGGGAAAGAGAAAGAGTGTGTTATTCGTCCTCTTTTCTCCTTATACTCCATTTATTGTGTGATTTGACTAATTTACTTATTGTAAACGCAAAATAAACATGAAAAATTAGGTGATCTGCAAAGCAATTTTGCGAGAAAATTTTCCCCTGTATTCAAATAATTAATATTATGAATTCAAATCATGAGTTACATGTGGGCAAGTATAGTTTAGCAGTTTAGTTACGTTGAAAATTTAAATAAGCTCGACGTTCATCAGAAATTTACAAATTGATTTGAGTGTTTGAATAATAAATTTTGTGGAAATTTGACAATTGGAATCAATGCATAAATGTGAAAAATAACATGATAGAAGTAATTTGCTTTCAGTGAAAAAAATACGCCCAATTTGATTTCAACGAACTAAATTAGACAAACTCAAAATCAATTATTTCCTTGCTTGGCAAAAATAAATGAAAGCTTGCTAAAAAAATGAAAATAATTATTTAGCCTAATCATTATTTAGAATAACTATTTAATTATCTATTTAAATTGAGACGGTGGTTTTATCTTCACTGATTTTAGACCTGAGATTTGAGACCTGACTTGGCTTATTTTCATTGGTTTCTGTATTTTTTTCAAGTTTTCCAAGGAAGTGGTATTTTTCTAGAAAATTGTCTTCCTCATTTCCAAGACAAACTAAAGAAAAATTTTGCTTAGCAGAGTGGTTTTTTTACAAAAATAATATTTTTTTTAGGATGAATCTAATCATATCTTCCATACAAATCAAACTCAATCATTTCAACTTCTTACATAAAATTCGATCCATTCAAGATAATATTTCATCGATGCTTTTTAACTAAAAACATTGTTATCATTCAGCTATGAATTGTTAGCTCAGGAGTATTGCCCTGTTGGTACATTGTCTTTTCGCTGGAGATGCTTGGGCATATTTCCTGGCATTGTCCGGTTGGCTCCACTTTTGGCTGATCTACTACGTATGCGCAATCTGCACAATAAGTTGTTCCTTTGTTCCTTTTCTTAGTCAAAGCAATTAAAACCAGATGAAATGCGTACTGAGGCGTGATTTAAGTTTTTTAATTTCTGATCGTACTTCTGCTTATCATCTGTATATTGCAATTTATAGTCACAAAGAAGTTAATTTTCTCGTCTATTTCTATTCTCCATATGCAATTTAACTAATTGAAGAGATGTTGCCACACACACCCCCTTGCACCAATGTGTGGTACTACACACATATACTAAAAGATGCAATAAGGAAATTAAATTAAATTAAAACCATAAAAATTTAGTCACCCCTCGCAAAATTTCGGAAACTCCAGGTTCAGAACAACAAGAAAAATGAATTTTGAAGTTGCTGCTTGTATATGAGGTTAAATGGGTCATCGATAATTTTAGTATTTTTTTGTCACTCTGGTCGTAAGGCAGCGTTTTAGGCGCGTGTCCCTGTTCCACGCCGCAGGCACACCTGCCTAAAACACTGCCTACGACCCGCGTGACGAAAAATATTGTTCGACACACGGGCGCAGAAAAATTTTCTGACTCATATGATTTGCATCACTTGCCTTCGGCTCGTACTGCAAACTCATATTCGCCAGAAAAATTTTCATGCGCCCTAGTATCGAAATGTACTATTTCCATATTGTCAACTGGTCGATAATGTGGGGAAAATGTAGGAGTTATCGATGCTCCCTTCAACCTTATGTATACATAGCAACTTTAAAAGTCACTTTTGTTGTTGTTCTGGACCTGGGGTTTCCGAAATTTTGCAATTGGTGCCTAAATGAATTAAACAATATGTAAAAAAAATTTCATGAAATTGGCTGCATTTGTCGAATATCCTACTTCCCACCACCTAATCAATTAGTCTATTAATTGATAATGGTGGTCACGATTATCGATAATACCACAGTTTATTATCATAATGATATAGATGAAATGCATGGCGGGTTGTTGATATAGAAGAAATTTAAATAATATTTGATGAATTTATTCGGTTTTGCGGTCATTCGTGACTGTAATAATATGAATGGTTATAAACTTGAGAAGGGTAGGAGGGAAAACAAGGGGGAGGGGGGGTAAGAAACAGTCGATATGCACAAATTCTAAAATTGGGTGAGGCGAGAATGTCTCGATAGCTCAGTGGTCAAGAGCAACTGCCCGGACTGCAGAAGGACGTGGGTTCAAATCCCACTGGATCGAACCCAAAGAGCCCTCAAATTTTATTTTATGCATTGACTAATTAACACATTGTCGAGCTGCGAATCTCATCTCCTGAACCAGTGGGAGTGAATGGATAGCGAATTGCGTCCCTCTTTCAGTTTAAAGTTCGCATTTGATGCATGGAGAGAAATATTCAATAAAAATTACGTATCTTTTCCGTAATTCCGGAGCGAAATGTGGTTATAGGAAATTTTACGGAACTGTCACGAAATTTTTCCGGAGCGTTCTGTAATTTTTATCTAAATCTCTTGTGAAAAATTACGATACCGTCACTTAAATTTTCTGAGTCGATTCCATAATCGGTGAGTGAAGTGAGAGTTCCGCAATTTTTACTGAACATTTCTCACCGTGTGGAATTCAAATAGCAGCACGAAGGAACAGTGTACCTCGAACATCTGAGGAATCCGGTTCCGGTTTTTTTTTTCTCTAAATTTTAATTCTATTTGAATTTATTTAATGCCTAAAGGTGGTTAGGCGACGTGCTGAGTTGAATTTGGAGCGAGAGAGTTTCCGTGGTTCCCGGTAGCTTAGTTGGAAGAGTGCCCGGCGCGTAACTGGGAGACTCGGGTTCGAATCCCGGCTGAGCGGATCGGGATTTTTTCTCTCTAAATTTTAATTCTATTTGAATTTTTTTAATTTTCGAATCACGAATGACCCGCAAAACCGAATAAATTCATCAAATATATATATACCACGGTCGATAAAATCATGAAAACTGTAATAAATTGAAATAATATTACCAGAAATGGGGCGACAGCTCAGTGGTGGAGTATTGGACAGTTTTTAATATTATCAAGATTTCATCAAGGGTTTTTTTCCCAACCGTTTTCCCTAAAAACTTTTAAGTCCAAACCAATAGTGGTTGTCTGAGTGTCTCCGCACCAACCTAATATAAAATTCTTTTTTACATACTATCAACTAACGTTCTAAAACTCTTCAGTAATACTAAGATCCTGAGATCTTAGTTCTCTGCTTGGCACATGTTTCGAAGCTTTCAAACCAAAAAATAATTTTTGAATGTATTTTTTGTAACAGTTTATTATACTTATAAGGTCGAGATGTATCCTTGGTTGAATGAGAATATAGTTTGTTACAAAAAAATAGAGTATTTTTTTTTCTTTATTCTATTTCCTAAGTTATTTTGATATTCCATCATTATTTTAGTGTTCTGCTGACCTCCTCATTGGGTAGCTGAGCCGGACCAGATTGGGATTACCTAATAAGGATCCGACATCCCCCTCGAGCGGACCCTGTCGGGACCTCACATGAAACCGATGAAAATTTTATTCAGGAGATATGACTCTTGCGACGTTTAAACCTCGCGAGGAAAAATTGGAGATCGTTGTTCGACACTTCAACATGCTACATGCCTTCGCCTGCGGTCACCAAAGTCTACAACCTTTCTGGTAAATAACTTCTTTTACATGTCGAAAACTAGGTAAATTGCCAGTGGTATTTTACTCGTCTAACCTTGCTAACAGCTAGGAGCCTGCGTAGTATCACATTTAAAGACCCACATAAATACACCTCAGATACCATTAGAATCACCAAGAACTATCGATCCCCTACTGCGCACAACTCCATTATCAAAGCCGAAAGGAAAACCCCAGGCAAGAAGTAAAAGTTAAGAGGGTGAGAAGAATACCTAATAGCCGAGAAAGTGTCGTAAATGACGGGAGGCATTCTCTTCATTTATTACCCTATTTCTCGTCTGTAGTTGAATGATGTATAGTCCAACGTGTTTTTGGCATTTTCAATTGCTCGTCCCTCCTCTCCTTTTTCCACAATTTGATACCACGACACAATAGTTCGAAGATGCGGAAGGGCATCGAATGAGGTACAACAATGGGAGTAGTGCTGCCGCTTTGTGGGTGTAAATTGCAATAAGAAAACAATGAAAGCTTCGCTGATTGTGCTTTTTGCCCAACCGCGATAATAAATTGTGGCTGGACAAATGTGAGATTCCACCACTGGCAATGTCCGGGGTTTTCTCCAAGGGAATGGATGATTGTTTTCGTTGTCAATTGTTATTATCCAGGGGAATGAATCCATTTATCCACGTGTAATATCTGCGTTTTTCTTGTTGCAATGGTTCTTTTCAGGCTAATGACTGACGTCAAATTTTGAAATTACTTGGTTGACACAAAGAAGTTGACTTCATCTGTACTTCTCGTGTTTACCCAGCGAACTTTGTTCATAATCGGTGGCAAAGTTTTAAGCACAATCGATGATGAGTTTCGTAGTTTTGGAAAGCTGCCATTATATGTGTTCAACAGTCGAGAATCAAGACCACATCCAGCTTTGCACAGCTGTAGAAGGGAAACTATGAAACTTGAATGCTAATCCCGATGAAAAATTTCGTACCACTCGAAGTACATTATCAAGTAATACTTCACCACGTATCGGGCCCGGAAGATAAAGAATAAAATGCTAGAGAGGACGATTGCGAGCTCAAAAAGTAGACTTGACTGATGAACGATGGAGTAAAGCATTTATTGGCCAAATAAAGATGGAATATCTCTCAGTCAATGAAATAAATGGTAATCGTCAGAGGAGATAAGATATTTCCAGTAATCCCATGAGGTCCGGAAATACTAACATCATGTATCTATTAATATGAACACCCTCAGCCTCCCAGTGAGCTGATGTATTGAACTCGACCCTCGTTCCCTGTTGAACAGGGGCCTGGATAGGAGATTAAATTGAAACGAATAATTTATAGTTTCGGCACTCCTGCATTGGAGGCCAACGGGACTATAGAATCAAATATTTCCGTCTATTTGTCTTTCTCCAACGCATCCATAAACAAAGGTTTACATCAAGTTTAGCTTTCTGTTTTGGTAATGTGCCTTCTTTTCCTTTCTGCATAATTGCGAATGTATATTGAGTGGATTATCAATTTTACTTGAAACTTAAAGCACTTGATATTGGTGGTTCATTACAGTTCGTGTTTTCATTATTTTTCTATCAAATTCATCTGTAATTAGTTTTTGTGTGGATATAAGAAATGTTCATTTCACGTACACCTAAATAAAACCTCGCTTTTCTTCTGGTTGTCTTTGACCTAGGAGAAATCCAAACTCGCGATCGACTTGCTAAGAAATTGTCGTGCGAACTTACACATTATGGCGATCGTCATTGTAAAGCAGATTCTACAGTTAACGCAACGCAGGCTTGACGCAGCACTTGAAATTGTTCAAAACAGTTGGTTACCTGTTTTTCGATTATTTTGACAATTGCACGCGTTGCACGCGAAAAGTCGGGAAAAAATTCTAGTGCTCAACAGAAACTCGAATAGAAATTCGAGATGAGCACGGGAATTTTTACTGTAAGTTCATTAATTTTTGCAAGGGAATACGAGAAAAATTCCAGAGCTAGTATTAGGAAATTTCCGGATGTGTCAATTTAGTAAGGAATTCAGAAGAAAATTGGGTGAAAAATTTTCTAAATTCTTGGGAACATTAGGAATTTTATTGTGAAGTCAGGAAAATTTTCCGCTGCTAGCATTGTAATTTTTCACATTCTTCCTATCCTCGTACGTGTCCGCTCGTCATCGGCAACGTTTGGCATGCCGAACTGAGCCGAGCAGCTACACTCGGAAGTCCCGAGTTGGGACTTACAGATGACGTCTCCATGTGAACGTCGGGTAACGTTAGCAAAAATTAAGAATTGAGAGGGTGTGTGAAAAGCAAATGTGTGAAATGGACCCGTCTCGGAAATTGCTAAAAATTGGTGACATTATTTAGTGGTAATGTTTTAAATTAATGTAAAGTTACTCGAAGTAATCATCGAATCGATTCAATAAAAAAAAACCTATAAAAACCGATAAAAATAATGAGTTTAGTGCAATTCTCATCTCCATTCATGGTATCGTATATTAATTTGAATAACAATGAACAAAATTATCAATCAGTAATTTAAAAAAAATCGAAAATTTCGGCCGGTGGAAAATTGTGTGTCTGTGAACTAATTTTTTGTTTGCCTATAAAGATTTCGTGCTGACAACGACAAATTTTCTAGTGCCGACGAGAAAATTTTCATGTATTGTCATATTGCGCTTCGATCCTCGTACAGCACTAGAATTTTTTCCAGAATTTCCCCACAAAAATTCTCCGACTTTTCTCTTCGTGCACTTACTGCAGCCACGCTACAGGTTCAATCCCCGCATTTTGGTCTTCTCGCAGACGTGAGTTACAACAGTGATGCAAGGGTTCATGAGCGTAAATGGAAAAGTTACCGTAATCTCCAATAGTAATGAGAGAATTACCAAAACTTGGAACACGTAAATTCATAAAACATAAATAAAATATATTTTAACACCTTGGGAAGTTCTTCGTGATAAAAATGAAAATACGGTTGAGGTTTGGGCAGTTTTCTACAGCACTACTTTTCCTTGAAGAAGGATCTGGTTGTCGAATCGATTCAAGAACTTTCTTCAACTTGAAATAAGTAGGTTTTTGGTTCTATTGCTTCGGAATTTTTCTTCGTAAATTAAGTTTGATATTAATAGAAAATTCGTGCCCTTCAAATCTTTGAATGAGCACCTGAAAGAACCCATTCTAACATGCACCAGCTACCCTAATCAGTTTCTTACTTTCATCGTTACTATAATGCTTTCTACAAGAATCAGTTTTCTTGAAATTAGTGGCTTGGTTCCACAAACTAGAAACGTTTTCTTTCTGTATAATCGCTAGCGAAGCAAGTGGCCAGCCAGTATTAGAAACTTCATTCGTCACGAATCATTTAACATTTGAAATATTCGCACATTTTAAATTTCAAGTAATTGTCACGGGAGCAGACTGAGACGGCAGTCTCTGAAACAGCTCCATAGAATTTCTAATGCGAACACTAGAGAGGAAAAAGGAAAAGTTCCATTGAGACTCATAGCAATACAATTTAATGCAGCCTCAGAGGCCAGCGAGAAAATCTCGAATGAGATTCCCGTTCCTAATGGGAATATTGCACTCCGTTGTCACAACACATGCCAAAAGTTCGATGATCCTTCACCCATACTACTCCTAAAGCTTCCTCGGGCTCAACGTACGAGACTGATAAAGTGAAAGCCGTGGGGTATATGAGTGAGATGTATAAAAACAGCAAGAGGGGGAGGTAGGGGTTTATGTGGAATTACTCACCTACTACTGTTGACGGAGGTGTTGCTCCTGCTGCGTCGCGAGATAATGGAGTCCCCACGGTTGACAACGCCCTTGTGGGTGATACTGAATGCCCTGAGTCTGTACAAATCATCACCAGCACGTGGGTTGTACGCTTTCTCTGGGAGACTGTAGACTCTTGGCCTTACGTGATCTGGAACTGCCCGACAACACTCAATATCAGTGATGCATTCATTTTGAATGATATGATCGTTTCGGTACTCTAGTCGTTGAGGTTCAGAAACAAATATTGCAAAATATGATGGATTCACGAGACGGGTATCAAGCGCTCAATACCACCATATGTCGAGAAATCCAACAAAAATCCCAAGCACTCTCTGTATATACTATCGGAAATTACGGAGATGAATAGAAAATCAATCATAGATAGACAAAGTTTTGATCTGCACGAATATGTCACTGATTTCCAGGGATATGTTACTGATTTTGAGAAATATATCACTAATTATTGGTGATATTAGACACTGATTGGAATAATTCTGATAGGTACGGATTTCCGTCACTGAAATTTGGTAGTAGATTCCTAAAGATCAGAGATGAGTCTGTGAACATGAGTAAAGTTTCTGTCAAAATCCCAGGTCCCATTTTCCTCTTCGTGAGGTATAAAACGGGAGACTCTTAATTGTTTCTCTGCATGTACGATCGATCGAGTTTCAAATCGGCCTAGAATTGGTATGCCAAGCCTTGGCGACCCACTCACGGCCAAGTATCGGCTTTGGACTGGCATGCCAAGTCTCGGCGACTCCTTCACGGCCAAGTGTCGGCTGAACGTCAAATGACCATTCGTCGAATACCAAGTCTCGGCCAATAATTGGATAAATTTCGGACGCCGAGACTTGATAAGAGTCAAACAGGAAAGACGAGTTAACCAATTCCAAGGGTCAAAGCCTCATTAATGTCAAAGTCTAGCAGGGAAGACGAGCGCAATAATGTAAAAGGTCAACATGGTGTCACGAGAGTCACAAGGGTCATAAGGGTCAAACAGGGGTAATAGCACACGTACTTGTAAGGGTTAGAGGCTTTTATAAAAGGTCGAATGTCATAGGCGTCGAATGGGTCATACAGGAAAACGTATAAACAGATGCTAAGGTTCAAACTCGAGACCTGAATACTGTAATCTTATTATTTGTTAATCATAAATAAATAGGCTGTTTACCATATATATATTGAGTTTCATAATTAAAAAAAATTAAATAATAATTAAAGAATACCATATTTTATTCATATAGGCGATAAAGTTCTTCGTAACTAACAACTCTACAGTGGCCGAGGGGGTAAAGTCAAGGACTAGCAACCCGAAGGTTCGAGAATCGAATCCCGCCCGACTAGAAATTTTACTCGGCAAACCCTTCGGCCCTGCTGCGGCATGCCGAGTCTGCCGTTCGGCGCTGGTGTGGTCAACCGAGTCCGGCCCAGATGATGCGCGTTACGCGAGTTTCACGTTCGGGCCGGATCATGGTTGCCGTATTCAAGCCAAGTCGTGGGGGCCAATTAAAATTATTATTAATCTTATTGGTAATTTATCATCAATTATTGTTCATTCAATCGCCACTCTCAAAATTATTCCGAAAATTTTTAAATGACACCGGTTCAATAATTTTATATATATGTACACATGGATGATTCAACTATCCACGATCATTATTAATAATGTAAAAAAAAGAAAATAATTATATGCTATCAAAATTGATCATCTGTTATTTATCACTCTTGACTCCCTAACGTATTTATCGCTGAGAAACCGATTTTTTTAGCCTAAAATATTCCACCCATGACTGGTTTCGAACCCGGGACCTACAGATTACTAATCCTACGCCTTAGCCAACTAGCCTACCGCGCTATTCGTGCATTTTGAAATTCGTACTGTCTACCCGAGTGGAAATTCTGGTCAGGTCTTGATCAAGTTTGGATCGGGTTAGGCCTGACCACTGATCAGGTATTGATCAAGTTGACGGACCCGATCTTGATCAGATATATTACGCCTCTGACCAATCCGGATTTAATCAGGACGAATGGATCCGAACTTGATCAAGTCAACTGTATGAAAACCGGATGACCTGTCTGTCTGTGTCAATAACAATTATCAATGATAACTAATACAAAACAAAAGATGATTAAATTCTTTCACCGTAAGCCGCCTCTCTTAATGAACCTCTACTGTTATTACCTCTGAAAAAGCTTATTATTTTTTTACCGATGCTGGGGATCGAACCGGGGACCCTATGATTACTAATCCTATGCCCTAACCACTACGCTATCGCGCTATTACTATTGAGTTAACTGTACATTGCCTATATAATTTGTATCGGGGTATTCGTTGAATTTACGATTATTCCTAATCTCGCGGATGTGCGTGCATATTCTCCGAGATAAAATATGTTCAATTAAATTTTTATTTATTTCATTAATGAATAATAATAATGATAATAACAATAACTCTAATAAATAAATAGACATTTGGTGATTTTTTTGTCAAGATCATTTGCGTGTAAATTTGATACTCCTCTAATACGTATTTACGACATCATCATCCCTCCCTTCTGTACATTTGAGAAGGGCTGGCTGTTAATTAAATTGATGAATTAACTTAAATTTATTAAATTAAATTAATGTAATTTAATTTATTTTAATTATAGTATAATGATGATTTTAAAAATTGAAAATAATTATTGATAATGTTTGATAAAACTTGATTTGAATAGTATAATAATAGTTCATTAAATTATCCGAAAAACTTATTACAATTAATGTCAGGTGGACCGGATCGGAATCTGATCATTTTCTCTTCAATTGACCCCGTTCAAATGCCGATCAGGGTGAGATCGTGCCTACCTGATCAGAACTTGATCTGAATCATCTTGCTCTTTTTTGGATCCGATCTACTGGATCAAAACTTGGTCAGGTTCTCATCAGGAATCACCGGAGCAGTCGAACCTTACAAAAACTTGATCAAGTTCTGATCGTGCTTCAGGTGGGCCTGAAGCAATTTCCACTCAGGACTGTCCGTAAAACGTCGTTTTACGGACACTTCGTGTGTTTCAAACGCCGTTTATGGACATGAAGATAAATTATGTGCGTCACTCGGTCAAAAACAACTTTTCTAACTCGTGTGATTGCATTCCTCGGCTTTGTCTCGGTCTGCAAACTTCACTCTCGTCAGAAAAGTTTTTTTCGGCTTTGTGACGAAAATAGCTATTTTACTCGAAAGTTCAGTTTCCTACGAATGTGATCTGTTAGATGACGTTATATAAAAAAAACACTGAACTCATTTGTTTCATTGAAAAAGGGAAAAATCAGAGGGGTTTCATTTTACCCCATTGTTTATTTTGCTCCACAGTGTCATTCTGCCTCGGTCACCCCTATAATGGGGTTATATGCTGTTATTTTGCAATCATGACAGTACATCACCTGATTTAAAGATGAAATCTTTTATTTTTCTCTTCAATTTCCATCAAATCGGGGAAGAAAACGAATATGAGAATTACTCTCTTTATGGTTCTGATTTTAGGTATTCTTTTCTTCTTTGAATATATTCTTGTCTATCGTGGTGACAAATATTATTGTTTTACATTATTTTTGCTGACTTTATTATTGAACTGCAAATAATCCAACCTGTTATCTTCTATTTATTGAGGTATACACATTGATTCTTTCCTCTTGCATATAGGAAATGAGGAAAGAGGCAGAAAATGGGTTCATGTGCGTGGTAGAAACTGCAATTGATGCCTGTGAGCATAACAGAATGGCGAGGTTCAGGCGATTCTTTTGCAAAGTTTTATTAATTAATTCTCCCATTTAATAAATAAAGAAATAAATGCAGAAAAATCATAAGAATAATCATTCTATTTAGCTGTCTTCCCCACATTTCGGATTTATGATCAAGAAAAATATTTATCGAATTTCAGATCGATCTCAAGTTTTTACGAGAGCAAAAACTGGGTCGATTACATTATCTGTATTTTACTGATTTTACCTTCTTGCTTCCGAATGCAAGCCTTATGATCGGTTATTTTTACGATCTTCTAATTTTGCTTGGAAATGATGTAGAATGCCATGAAACATGAAGATATGATGTTTTTAAAAAATGTGTGTATGTATGTCCATATGTCTGTGGGTAGATTTTTGGAAATTTTTTATAAATCTCAATTATCAATAACTCTCAGACAAGTAAAGTTGCAGTTATAAATCTGAAATTTTATCACATAATTGCTATCATTTGGGAGCAGCTCTGAGCGCAGTTTCAGAGCAATTGGTGAAGTCGTTTTTGAGATACAGCAATTTCTCAAAAATAGTTTTTCCTCAATATCTCAAATACCACGTGACTTAAATGAAATTTCTACATCAAAGGGTTCCTTGTGATAATATCTATCAAGTCATAATATCCCTACGAAACTAGAAACAGTTTGATGATAATTGGCATTTTTCACACAGAGAAAAAAAAATGTTAATTCATGATTTTTATTCTAGATTCTAGAATCTGCAGTTCAGAACTTGCATCCGGCTAAAATCTAGAAAAAAAAATTAATTTCAGAAAATAAATAAATGAAATTAATCAACCAAAAAATGATGGTTTCAAGGTAAAAATATTCTGGAATCTATCGAATTAGGGGATTAAGTTCCCCTCATTAGCACATTTTCAAAATGAAAGGCATTTTGGACATTTTGGATTGAACCTTTCAAAAAGTGGAAAAAAATTGTTCTAAAAGGTTGGGCTCAGACGATTCAGCATCATCTGAAACGTGCAGATTCATTATCCCCTAAAGAATAGTATATTTCTAACCTAGGGAGGAAAAATAAAGGAACCTCAGCCGCCAGTGCAATTACCAGCCGAGCCGAAGGCGAGGTTGATAAGCACGCGGCTGAGGGTCCTTTATTTTACTTCCCGTGGTTAGAACGCGATTTTCCGTCTCGGCGTAAGCGCAAAGTCAGAGTTCCCCCCCGCTTCGCGGGAGGGAAATGTAGCTCTGCGCCCGACGGGACGGAAACATTTTTTTTTTACTTTTTGGCCCAATTTCAAATTCTCAAATTCCCTTTAAAAAATAAAAAAAAATTGTCCTCAAAAGTTGGGCTCAGATGATTCAGAATCATCTGAAACGTGCAGATTCACTATCCTCTAAAGTGGGTAATTCGCGTGAGTTGTGCCAAAAGGTCGTATAAACATTTTTTTTGGTTTTCCCGAAAATTTGTGCCAAAAGGTCGTATAAACACTTTCCCGGGGGATATGAAATCTCCACGTTTCAGATGATTCTGAGTCATCTGAGCCTATCTTTTCGGAACCAAATTTTTTATTTTTCTACAAGGAATTTGAAAAATTTTGAAAATTCAGGCCAAAAGGTCGTATAAACACTGTCCCAGGGAGAACGAAATCTACACGTTTTAGATGATGCTGAGTCATCTGAGATCAATTTTACGAGACAAATTCTTTCATTTTTTTACGTGTAATTTTTTGAATTTTTCGAAAATTTGGGCCAAAAGGTCGTATGAACACTTTCCCAGGGAATATGAAATCTCCACGTTTTTGATGATTCTGAATCATCTGAGCCCAATTTTTCAAGACAATTTTTTTCATTTTTTTTATGCGGAATTTTTCAATTTTTTGAAAATACGGATAAAAAAGTCGTATAAACACTTTCCTAGGCAATAATAAATTTCCACGTTTCAGACATGTCTGGGTCATTTGAACCTAATTTTTCGGACCATAGTTTTTGGTCTGTTTAAAAACAATTAGGAGACTTTTTAAAAATTCGAGCCCAGGAATCGCATACATACTTTTCCAGTAAAATTCTTTTTTCAATTTCTTTGCAACAAACAAGTTTTCGATGGAAAACAAAAAACATTTTTAATTAATGAAAAGATTAAAAAAAAGGAAAAACAGGGCCGAAATAATNCATTTTGGATTGAACCTTTCAAAAAGTGGAAAAAAATTGTTCTAAAAGGTTGGGCTCAGACGATTCAGCATCATCTGAAACGTGCAGATTCATTATCCCCTAAAGAATAGTATATTTCTAACCTAGGGAGGAAAAATAAAGGAACCTCAGCCGCCAGTGCAATTACCAGCCGAGCCGAAGGCGAGGTTGATAAGCACGCGGCTGAGGGTCCTTTATTTTACTTCCCGTGGTTAGAACGCGATTTTCCGTCTCGGCGTAAGCGCAAAGTCAGAGTTCCCCCCCGCTTCGCGGGAGGGAAATGTAGCTCTGCGCCCGACGGGACGGAAACATTTTTTTTTTACTTTTTGGCCCAATTTCAAATTCTCAAATTCCCTTTAAAAAATAAAAAAAAATTGTCCTCAAAAGTTGGGCTCAGATGATTCAGAATCATCTGAAACGTGCAGATTCACTATCCTCTAAAGTGGGTAATTCGCGTGAGTTGTGCCAAAAGGTCGTATAAACATTTTTTTTGGTTTTCCCGAAAATTTGTGCCAAAAGGTCGTATAAACACTTTCCCGGGGGATATGAAATCTCCACGTTTCAGATGATTCTGAGTCATCTGAGCCTATCTTTTCGGAACCAAATTTTTTATTTTTCTACAAGGAATTTGAAAAATTTTGAAAATTCAGGCCAAAAGGTCGTATAAACACTGTCCCAGGGAGAACGAAATCTACACGTTTTAGATGATGCTGAGTCATCTGAGATCAATTTTACGAGACAAATTCTTTCATTTTTTTACGTGTAATTTTTTGAATTTTTCGAAAATTTGGGCCAAAAGGTCGTATGAACACTTTCCCAGGGAATATGAAATCTCCACGTTTTTGATGATTCTGAATCATCTGAGCCCAATTTTTCAAGACAATTTTTTTCATTTTTTTTATGCGGAATTTTTCAATTTTTTGAAAATACGGATAAAAAAGTCGTATAAACACTTTCCTAGGCAATAATAAATTTCCACGTTTCAGACATGTCTGGGTCATTTGAACCTAATTTTTCGGACCATAGTTTTTGGTCTGTTTAAAAACAATTAGGAGACTTTTTAAAAATTCGAGCCCAGGAATCGCATACATACTTTTCCAGTAAAATTCTTTTTTCAATTTCTTTGCAACAAACAAGTTTTCGATGGAAAACAAAAAACATTTTTAATTAATGAAAAGATTAAAAAAAAGGAAAAACAGGGCCGAAATAATGTTTAGATAGAATAGAGTGGAATCCCACCTTAATTTTTGGATACTTTCCGAAACAAAAAGTCAGTTCCACAAAAAAAATGAAAAATCTGCAATCCAGATGGGGAAAGGTGATACAACGCGGAATTTTTCACTCTTTTCGCAATTTCAGGACATTTCTGGTGCTATGAACAACTTTAAACCATACTTAATCGAAACAACGGGAAATTTTCGCCAATGATACATATTGAAGACTCAAAAAATGTCTTATCATTTCTTCTGACATCAAGAATTTCAACAAAAAGACGACAAAAAGTCGAAAATCAAAGAAATTGACTTTTCCGACGATNTAGTATATTTCTAACCTAGGGAGGAAAAATAAAGGAACCTCAGCCGCCAGTGCAATTACCAGCCGAGCCGAAGGCGAGGTTGATAAGCACGCGGCTGAGGGTCCTTTATTTTACTTCCCGTGGTTAGAACGCGATTTTCCGTCTCGGCGTAAGCGCAAAGTCAGAGTTCCCCCCCGCTTCGCGGGAGGGAAATGTANTTTTCACTCTTTTCGCAATTTCAGGACATTTCTGGTGCTATGAACAACTTTAAACCATACTTAATCGAAACAACGGGAAATTTTCGCCAATGATACATATTGAAGACTCAAAAAATGTCTTATCATTTCTTCTGACATCAAGAATTTCAACAAAAAGACGACAAAAAGTCGAAAATCAAAGAAATTGACTTTTCCGACGATAATGGGGAGAGTTTTTCAAAGCTCTTTTGATAGTAGAAAAAACCATCGGAAAAGTCTCTACCAAATTAAAATTTTCAAGGAACGAAACCGAACCAATTATTGGCGAAATCACTCACAGTATAATTTTGTGTTAATCATTCATTCCAGATTAACTCAAAAAATGGTCTCAAAAAAATTCTGAATCATCTAAGCATGAATATTTATTAATCCCCCAAAAAAACGGGAATACGCCCTTTTAGTTTCATAAAAAAATTCTCAATTCCCTTTGAGTAAACCAAAAAAAATTGTCTCAAAAAGTTATATAAAAAATGAGTCAGACTCATCTGAAACTTGGAGATTTTGTACTCTCTCAGGAAGTGAGTATACAATCTTTTGGTCCAAATTTGAACAATCTTCGAATTTACACTAGGCAGAACAAAAAATTTGTCTTAAAAAGTTAGGCTCAGATGACTCAGAATCATCTGAAACGTGGAGACTTCATATCCCCTGGGAAAGTGTTTATACGACCTTTTCACACAAATTTTCGGGAAAACCAAAAAAAATGTTTATACGACCTTTTGGCACAATTCACGTGAATTCTCCTTAGGAAGAAAAATATTTCAAAAAATGCAAGTGTAGAATCGAAGTTTCTAGAATCTAGTAAAAAGAGACATGGAATTTATCGAAAGAATTTCAGATTCAAGAAAAAAATGGATGAAAATAAGAATAATACGGATCATTTCTAGACTTTTTTCTATAAAAATAATTCAATATGATGGTTGAGTTTATCATTCTCCGAAGGATAAATTTAACCATGATGAATTGATCAATTTCATGATTTTTTTTCTCTGTGCATTTTTATGATAAAATTTATGGATACACGATAACTCCCGAAAAAATTTAGATAGGATATTGAAATTTGGTGAGATTGTAGCTCTTATAATATTACAGGATGAGTTCGTGAGTAGGCTAAATCGACCAAGTGGTTTAGAAGATATTAAACTTTTTGTGAAAAACTGTTTTGCTTAACATCTCCTAAAATACTGATCCGATTTCAATTTTTTTTTCAAAATACTGGTCTTGCTACCACCTATCGAAATCAGTCAATATATAAATACATATGCACACAAAGTTTCCGTGATTTTCACGTTTTTCTATTTTTTTTATCTCCTAGTAAAGTTGACGTCCCGCAATCCGCGTATAAGTTCGAATAAACCCCATAAAATTTTGATTACTAATCAGTATTATCAGGTCTCACTTCTGTAGAAAATATTGAGTCGATAGATTCAGTACATCATGGTATAAGGCCGTTTATCTAAAAATCGTTTTTTCTAAAAAATCACGTCGTTACTTTATCGATGATTTTCGCGTCTGGATGATTAAAAAAGTCATTCAATATTAAATTATGTTCAATTCTATTTTATATTATATTGTTAAATATTAGTCGGCTTCATAATAACTGAATGTTTATTATTGATTTTGTAATAAATACAAAAAGGTGTGACCAGTTTTAACCAAATTCCCATTCATCATTCCAGTCTGCCAACGATCATAAAGGTCAGCAAATCAACATCTCATTAACTACCTACTTCTTATTGAAAATAGTATATTTCGATACAAGTGCGACGGGGTGGCAACGAGTGTGAAGTTGGCGGCCCGAGGCGAAGCCGAGGGCTGCCAATCACACGAATTAAAACACCCCGTCGCACGTGTATCCGAACTATATTTTTTGTTAGTGATGTTACGTTCAGCGAGTGCCGAACTGCGCCATTTTTCGTTTACTAGTAAACGAAAAGTCTTTTCGTTTACAAGTTTCGGCTTTTCGTTTACTAGTAAACGAAAAGGCACTTTTCGACACGGGCTGAACGTAGCAGCAGTGACAAAATAGTATATTTCGTAACGAGTGCTAAAAAACATTTTTTCACGAGTTACGAACAATATTTTTCATCACAATGTGGCGGAAATTGGACTTTTAGGCACGCGGAGCGTGCCGAAAAGTTCACTTTTTGTCACAGCGTGATAAAAATGTTCTTTCGAAAATTCTTCATTAAAAACAAAACATTAATTTGATGTTATCTTCGATGATACCCTTAAAGTTTCATAAACTCGAAGATCGATGTGAATTCATAATGAATACATAATGCTGTAGTCTAATGAACTCTAAAAATCAACGAATGAGAACATCCAAGGTCTAGACCTCGATGAAGCTGATCCATTGCATGCAGACAAACTTTCCTAAATACTCGCAGGGTTGATTGTGCGTGGGAAAGATGAGGCAGACACGCGTGATGAAACTTGGGGCCGTAATACCTACATGTATATAGGTACAAGTAACCACATTAAGGGGCACTGTAATGGTATTTGTTCATACACCCCAGATGCACTGTAATGGTATTTGTTCATGTGCGACCTTCCCTTCGATTACCATCGAGATTTAACTTTATTACACTTTGTCCAAGGTTGTCATACTAATTTCAGTACAAACGATGGCCGTGACTAGGTGACTGTGACAAGCGGGTAGTAGTGTGAAATGGGCTGCCTGTAATCAATAGTAACTCAAAATGGCTTCAGTGAAATGTGAGAGATTCTCAGTAATTAGTACATTGTTTCTTGATGCTTCATAGGGAAAAACAGTTTGTCCATTCTGTACCAGTGTGCGGCCGTCACAAGGCTACACTACACGGAGAGAAATGTACGAGAAAAATTACCGTGCCCGCACAGGAAAGTTGGTTCAGATGGTCTTTCCAGGCCAAATGTACCGCAAAGAGTAGGAAAAAGTACTGTTGCACGAGTCATTTTTCGGATAAATGTGGGGAAAAATTCTTGTGCAGCACGGTAAAATCGAAGCGACAGTGAATTTTTACGAGAAATACGAGAAAAATTATGACACTGACTGGCAAATTTTTCCGGTGCTCTACCAGAATCCTAGGACCCGATCGCGCATTCGTAAGATTTCGGTACTCTTCGTCCCCCCTCCGCAACCACGAACATCGACTCAACGTGACCAGATGATTTATTCCGTCGCCTCCTCTAGCCTCCTCTCTCACATATCTCCTTACTGAAACCCCAGGTTAATGTTTTTCATAATATCAATTCAGTGAAATATTAATTAGTGTTGTGATAAAACGGTTAAGAAATAAAATAAGTGCCCTTTATTTTCGCTTCATGAGGTGTATAACGCTGTAGATATACATTGGCCTGTCAAACGTTCCACATACGTTTGCCGCGCATTCCGCTTTTAATATGGGAGAGAGGATATGGAGGAGAGGTTAAAATAAAATTAATAGGATGATATGCTGAATGACAATGTTTACTCATTTTTAACTATTGAATGAAATTTATCATGTAATAGAAAACAGTCAGGGATCAAGCTTTTATTGTGCGTTACCGGAATTTTTACTATGCAGCACCGGAATTTTTCTGGTGCTAGACAATTGAACCCACTTTACCAGACGGCACGGTAATTTTTGCCTCAATTTCGCCTGAAAAATTCTGGAATTTTTTTCTCCGTGTAACGGCGCACGAATACTTTGACGGACTTCCCACTTACCTTGCCTATAAGCCATCGGACAATGGACGATTGTAAACGTTTGTTGTCTGATGGGTCAAGAACCCCAATTTTTTTATTCAAATAAGAACTCCATACGTACAAAAAAATACCAGAAAAATTACTGTGTTGGCAGGATAAAATGGATTTGCTTTGACGGACCCTGAAAAATTTACATGCCAGCACTGGAATTTTTGTGCGTTACAAGTGTAAGGATATTGTCCCGGGTTTTTCACGCAGAAAGTTCAGGTTTAGAAGTGGCACTCTGCTACCCATCTTACGACCATCCTCACTCTCAACCACCAATTACCTCTTCAGTTATCGAGAGCCACCGTTTCTGGTTATCGGAAATGTTGGCGCATGGTAGGGCCTACAGGGGCCTGTCTACTCTAGATCCACTGCCTCATAGGCTTTCAAATCTTTCATCTGGGTCGTTATAACGCCGGAGACATCAAGGTCTTCACCTTGAGTTCCGTAGTGAACCTTTGCTGTAGGCGGGAGATGCGGATGCATCTCCCTATGCTAGCCGCCAATGGTTATTCACAGAGGCAACGTAGAGCTAAGCTCCTTATGATGCACGGAGAGAATTTTTCGGTAAAAATTATAGTGAAATTCAGATAAAAATTACCCGGACGGAAGGATAATCCTGTAGCAGTTCAGTTTTGGAGCAAAAAATATCCTTGGTGTGAAAAAATTTGAACGAACATTTCCGGATAATATTTGTTCTTATCTGTTGTCACGATATTCGCTATTTATCAAACATCAATAATAATTTCTTTTGAAAAGAGGGATCGAGTTTTCGATCCTTAGACTCAAATGTCTTTACAGAAGGTTGCGTGTCGTAACGAAGTTCGATATTTTCGATTAACCAAACTTCGGGTGGTGCGTCTGTGTTATTTTTATCCCAAAATTTGTAATAACTTTTCTTTGAAAATTCCGGGATCTCAATTTTATTCTGCAGTTCAGACTTGAATTATCAGAGTGAATTGGAACCACAATTTTATTTAGGTATTTTTCCAAAGAATATTCGAGTAAATTATGAATTTAATGTAACAAAATCTCAATTTAAATATTTGCTGTTTTCTTGAGTCTCTTCTATTTATTATTCATTCGGGTGATGAGCCTCGATTATCGAATTTTTAATACACGTCATGTAGTTCCAGTCCACGCCGTCGGAAGATCAAAATAATAATAATAATTACCTTGGCTTAATTTACAATAATTGAATTATTTTTCTCCGGTCTGCTTTGTTCAGTTCTTATCAATTATTTTATCTCTGGATAAATTTCAACTAATTTCTGATCAATGTTGCAATAATCAAGATAAATTAATTGAATATTCAATTACTGAAAACAAAATAGAATTATTCTCCTATTAAATATTCGGGTAATTTAAATAACAAAATTTGATTCAATTTTGAAGAACATGAAAAGTAATTTATTCAATAGAATTAAATGATCAATGGAATTTCTCTTCGAGTTGTTTTTACAACAGGTGTGATAAATCCACGTCTGGATATATCACCATTCATCCACTCCAAAATGCGTGAAAACGTCTCTATATTCAAAGTGAATTCTGCGGGTGAAATTCAATTCTCATCCAAAAAAATATTATTCTCAATCGCTTCGAAATTTATCGAAATTGAATTTATTCTAATTCGCAATCCCGATTCCATTTTATTCGCCACGATAATCAATGATTTATCATTCGCAATGTGATACGTGAGTTGACCCACGAAAATGGCGCACGTGGCGAAGTCCAATGTGTGACTCGAAAACGTGAATTTATATCACTTTCCCGCACGAAGGAAAATCCGGGTTTTCCACCATTGATTCCGCACGTCTCTTAACTGAATTTATCACGAGAGGATTTTCGCCACTTAATTTCCCCCAACACTCGAGAAACCCCCGACACCGTAATATAGCAAAGTACTCACGATGATCGCTTGGAATTTACTTTCGCTTCATTCCGATTTTCTGGGTTGAATATCTTGTAATTTTCCTCTGCGCAGGACGTCAGGCAATACAGTTGACCCTCCGGGAAATGTTCACTTCACAATTTCGAGGGAACTTAAACTAATTGACTTATAATTAATGATTTTTGGTTTGATTTTAAGTGTCACCACTGTGTGATTGTACAGGGCGACGACTAGCCGAAGAGTCATGATAAAGATGGCGATTCTTCCAGGTCCGGGCTCATCTCGTCCTTCCCAAAATCCGCGAGTCCTCTCGACCAATGAGAAGTCGCCGCGTCGACACAAATCCCCAGATATGGTAATTTCGGGTTTAATAGTTGTGTTCAGATTAATGATCATTGGATGATGGCGCCATCCCGGTGTCATGTATGACAGGTTTTACCCACAGTGATAACTTCGCCCTCCCTTGGCGGGTTAGTGGGTCAATAGGTCGGCGACCTGAGATGACATCAGCGAGATCGATATCAGCGTTGTTATTCTCAGTGATTGCTCAGCTGATCGTAGTGATATTCGTAATCCATTAATGAGTTTCCATGTGATTTCACTCGTGATTTATGGAGGAATTCTCCTTGAATATTATTCCGCTGCTTCTAATTGGGTAGAGGTGATCTTCAGGCCGCTATCTCTTGATTCAGAATAACACTTGGCTTCTATAACCTCCAACTGTCATACAAGTTCCTAATGGAGTATCCGGTCACCATCATCAGTGGATCCAGCTTCGATTGATCCTTTTTCTACAGTCCTCTCGGTAATGTTTCGTTTTCGACAGAGCCTCTAAATGATATTTCAGGCTTCTCCCTCAGTAAATGAGGGAGAAGCCTCAAATAAGCCTGATGAGTTAAATAATCAGGTAATTTGTCCAAACTTTCCAGTTCTTCATGTCAACGGGTTTCCCCTCAATGGTCAGAAGATGATGAGACGTCTGTAAGTCCCTGTTGTTGATTCGTTGACTGTTTGGACTCCTGGGCATCTTCTTGATGTTTGACAATAGTTTTTACGTAACTTACGGGATATGTTACCAAAGGGAGGAAGGTGAGAGATACTATTGATTAAAATCCTATATTAATGATCATTTTACCTAGATGAGGTACGGACCTCGTCACACTGTGTAAAAATTATCAGTATACTATCGGTTTCATAATTCAACACAAAAATTGGAAGACCAGTGCAGTGAAAAATACCAAGTGCAATGAAAATTAATGTTTTATGCTCCACGAAATTTGATTCCGTTCAATTTTCATGTTTTTACCGTTGTTTATCAACTAAATTCTTTTTGGAGTAGAATACTTCGGAGTCTTTCCCGTCCTTCGATTGTGCATGGAACCTAGTAACCTTGACATTGACTGTCAGAGAATACGTCACACCTATATATTTACGCGTTAATACGCCAGAACACATGAGTGTTACCGACAGAACTCGAGGTGTTTTTGCCGCAAGACATTCTATAGGTCTTCCCGTATAAGTTTTTCCTTCGGTGGGTATCCCCACTCCATGTGATTCCCACTTGTATCCGTATCTCCCACTGCAGAAAACGAAGGAAAAGGACCTACTAGAAGGCCTATACTTTCGGTTTCAATAGAATTTATTGTTTTGGAAGGGTAAAAAGTGTCGCGCGCATCAGTAATGTTTGATGCGTACGATGGATATGATGTAATTGAATTGGGTGAATAAAAATTATTCAATGAATTTTATAATAATTATCAGGGTAACTATAATTTTTATCCTTCACATAGATATTTTTTGTCCTTGTCTATATATATTTTGATAAATGTATAGACAATTTTTGGTTTGTTCTGCGAAAATTACCATGCGGAAGGGTAAAATTTATTTTACGTTTTACAAATTTTATTATTTATCATCAATTTTTGTCGAACTTCCACATAAAAATTTGACGAAAATTTTTAATAATACACGTTTACTCTTCTGGACGGGTAATTTTTACCAAAAATTTCTCTCCGTGTCGTGTTATTTGAGACCAATCCAGCTTTCTAAGACATTCCAGCTTTCCGAGGAGTATTTCCCAACCTCTCGGTCCGAGCGTCCGTTCTCAACTACGTTAGTAGAAATTTCATAGCGCAAAAACATCGCGGCTTGAGTTGGGGTGCGACATTCAATGTTATAGGTATAGCCACTTTGGTGTCGCAGAATTTCGATCAATTTCTACTAGGGTACATTGAGATCTTCGTAGGACCTTATCTACTAGCCTTTTCGCCGGTAGTTGTATCTTCACATCTAGCCCAGGCTTCTTAAGCCTTCTTTAGATGTGCTGCCTGTCTCCCCTACCTCTTCCACTAATTCAATGAGGTTTCAGAGATCTCTTTACGGACATTTCACCCCGTAACGAGACAATCTCGTTACACAAGATTTACCGAGAAAAATTCCTACATTTCGCAGCCAAATTTCCGCTACTGCCAAGTGAATTTTTTAGTTTCTGTCAAAATGAATACATTTTATCATGCTAGCACAGTGATATAGCGATTAAGAATCTCTCTATATTATAAGATTCTGAATTGTCTCAATAATGGGATGAATAAGTATTCACAATACACAAATGAAAAACACAATGAAAAATTCTGAATATTGCAAGAATTTTTGACAATACATAGATTGCTCTTTCTATATGTTTATTCATATTATATCGAATGTCTGACTAATAACCACCATATCTACTTAGCACTAAATTCATGAAGGCTCGCTATTAGAGAAAATTCAACAAATATATACGGAATGTGATCCCAATTAGATTTATGATTTTATGTATGACTTTAACGTGCCTCGGCGAAGTATTGATGGAAAAAATGGTATGAAATTTCGGCTACTAAAACTCCAATTAAAGATGAATTACACCCTTTTCGCCAAAATTCAGGTTTTTTGAATTTTTCTGGTAAATTGTTGATCGGATTGACGTGAAAAAATCTACCATTTTTGCGTTTTATCATTAGGGGAGACCGGGGCAAAGTGGAACGGCGGGGCAAAGTGGAACGCGGGGCAAAGTGGAACGGCAACAACTTTTGTTCTTGAGGGGTCAAACACGCTTAAGGGTCAAACAAAAAAAATCACTACGACTTGTAACCATATTTCGAGTAAGAAGTCTTAAATTAAGAACCGTTGGGTTCTTGAGGGAGTACCAAGATGAAACATGGGAATCTCCAGTTGATAAGAATATTAAAGCGACTCTTAGTATATTATGAAGTATTTAAAATAGTATGGAAAATTTTGAGGCTCAACCCATTTTGCTCCTTACGTGGAGGTAAAACCTCGTGTTTCGAGGTTTTGGCTTTTAAATGCTTCTCGCACCAGGATTTTCATTCCACTTGAACTGTTTCTTTTCAATGTTCGTTATTAGATTCCATAGAATGAAACTATTTTTCTTTTTTTTTCCAATTCAGTAACGAAGCGGTAAAACCGTTTAAAGATATACAAGTATCTTTTATAGTTTGATACAGATCACAGTATAGATTCAACAATTTTCAATCATCACATTCGTCAATTAAATTGCGTGACAAAAATTTGAATAAAATCATGGATATTCAGCGTCATTCAAATTATAATTTTATAGGGAATTATAATTTTTTAAAACATTCCCTTCTTATAAATAATTAATTGAAATTGTTTAAACTTTCAGATACTTTTTTTTAGGCATGGAATCGATTTCTGGTAAAATTCTGAATATGAGTAAATTTTTTGCCTTTCCGAACAAATGATTTTTATCGTGGAAAATTGATTGTTTACAAATTATTGTTAAAAAATGCTCGTAATTTTCAAAGGTTTCAATTTTGCAATTGTTTTATGAATTCCTCCAAAATTAAACTTTCTAATTTTTTTTGACATTTTGAAAATATTTTCTGACGGTTCAATATCGAGATTCAAATTCAGACCTTCACATTTTAAATAATAATATCATTGCAAAATGTCCGGAAACTTAGGGTCAAATGGAGCTAAAATTAAAGCTCTGATATTCGACGACAAAAGTAGAAAAGCATTTCACTGAACAAAAAATAGCCAAAACACTTGGACATCCTCAAGTTGACTAGTCCTTCACCTGAGTTTTTGAGGAATATTTCAGAATCTAAGGGAAATAGCCAAATTTTTGTAATAACCTTTTTTGTAACTCGAATGACAATTATGGTACGAGGAACATTTTGAAGCCACATACCTGGAAAACTATGTTCTACCTCGACGTATGGGACAAAATGGGTTGTGCCCAAAATTTTCGTGACTTTTTAGGAATCCCTTAATTTATACAGACTCGCTCAACGACTATCCTTATCAACCAAGGACTTCCAAATTCCACCTGGGTTTGAACTTTCACCCTGGCTTAAGGNATTTTCCGTTCAGAAATAGTTTTCGTTTAGTAGTAAAAAAAACTATGTATGACTTTTCCAAATACTTATGTCAATAAATAGTATACGTTACATGTGCAAAAAAGGGGGAACGTCAAACTCGTGTGTTAATATTAGCTGTATAACTTAATCTTTCCTTTTTTATCAAAAAATATGTAACATTATAAAATATATAAATACTAGAACAATCTTCGAAATATCGTTCATCATTTTCGATGACCTTGCGCCATCGATCGGGCAACATACGAATACCATCGTGAAAAAAACTTGCAAGCTTTGAAGAGCCGATGAAGCGATGGGCTTGAGGCGATGAAGTCAGCGACGAATTTTCGTATATCTTGGAGGAAAAGCACTTGGCGAGCAACGAAACGCACGTTTTCATGCGTTGACCGCGCTTATGTTCAGTCAGTTCGTGTGGAACCCATCCCTACCTTTTGTATTTTTCCCATTGCGTGCAATCGTTTAGAGACGGCTGCTTGAGTAACTCCTAGTTGAGCTGCAAACTCTTTTTGGGGTTGCGTTGAGTCTTTGTCGAGTAATTCTTGCAATTCAGCATTTTCAAATTTCAGGGTCTGTCCAGGGCGTTCTCGGTTACTGACATCGGAATTACTATTTTTAAAGCGTTCATACCAATATCTACACGTATCATAAGACTCAATATTACTTCCGAGAGTAAAACAAATCGAATCGTGGGCTTCAATGGCTTTTTTCCGTGTTGGAACTCGTAGAGAATACAGTGCCGAATGTGCTGCGTATCGGTCGCCATTGTAAAGTACACTACTGTTTTGTGAAGTTACGCAGCTCTTCCAAGCATGACATATAACGTATTAAAACCAGTAAGGTTCACTCTTGAAAATCGCAAACGGACNAAGTACACTACTGTTTTGTGAAGTTACGCAGCTCTTCCAAGCATGACATATAACGTATTAAAACCAGTAAGGTTCACTCTTGAAAATCGCAAACGGACGCGTAAATATTTAAATTTTAAATAAGACACCACATTACAAAAAGTCCCTACTGAAAACCTTACTGAAATTCAGTATTCAGAGGG
>NW_021680907.1:0-341 GCF_001412515.2 Diachasma alloeum
GATCGTGCTGGACTGTATGATGCTGACTCATCACTTCTGGTATCTGATATCAACACCTCCGATGAATCTACGTCCATAGGTTGATGTTTTTATGAGATGATCACCGATGTCTCGGGCACCGTAAAATTGTCTTCAGCTGGCGTTGGACTCTCTGATGACTCATCAATGATCAGAATATCCTCCTCCGGACTCTTCGGTGAGTCGGGAATATTTAAAATCCCCTTCTCTGCTGGTTCGGGACTCTCCGGTGAGTTGGGAATATTCAAAATACCCTTCTCTGCTGGTGCGGGGCTCTCTGGTGAATCGAGAATATTCAAAATACTCTTCTCTGCTGGCTCGGG
>NW_021680907.1:1630-2479 GCF_001412515.2 Diachasma alloeum
TCATCATAGTCTTTTTGATGGAGGTCCTATTAATTTTCATTGTGCAGTGGTCAATATGCAACGTTTGAAGAAGTGGTTTACCAAGTACGATGCTGGGTGCTTGGAGAAATCATTGACAAAGTATTGTCAGACTGGATATTTAAATTCTTTGACGAGTGAGGAAATTTCTTTTCTTCCAAAATGTTTTATAAAAACTGTTGCCAAAACCATTGTCGATGCAGCTTGGGAGAAGTTATCAGAGAGCATGAAGAAGGATCCAAGCATTGCACGTCTACGTTATTGTCGCACTTATTGGCCCGCTTTGGCAGCGTCTTCAAGCAGTTCAATTCCTCCACCAATAGTAGAGTGCCCTCTGTGTCAATATAAACGTTGGTAGTGTATACAAAGTCTTCATGCTACCACGAGTTCTCCGAAAGAACAATCCCCTCCTCCAATGAGATCACTGCTCAGAGTCTCCAATATAAAACCTCATTAGTACTCTCTTGAATTTCAATAATACCACTCGATAATTATTATCATTTATTTTCCCCAAATTGACGACTGCAATTGAAAATTTTTTGAATCAACATTTTGACGATGTCAGAACCAATATCTTTCTTGATGTGGGACCAGACTTATCAATCGTTTGATGATGCAGCAGGAGCAGCTGATGCAGACAACTCCTATTATTGTCTCCTACACAATGTCTACATCCCCTTGGAATGGTTCATGCAACTTCCAGTGCCTACGCTGATCTATCATACTGAAAAAGCGGTGCAAGCAACGGATGGTATTACTGATGTTCATCTCTCACTAGTTGGTGTCCGCACGATCCTCGTGAAAAACAATGATTTTTTCATCTTCATTAAA
>NW_021680907.1:3099-3772 GCF_001412515.2 Diachasma alloeum
ATTTTTTCATATTTTGACATAGTTTCATTGAATATCTACATTAAATCTTATAATAATTTCCTCAAAACCATTCTTCGTTCCATTGCCTGGACGCCCAGCGAGACCGCTCTTGTTTAGATAACACGTACGTGATTAAATGCGCGACCTTGACACCCACCGTAAGACGCAACCATCGAATATCCGCCGTGAGATCACAGCCTTACCCCATGCCTCATCTCGGTCCAGCGACATCATTCTCGTTGAGTCAACGCCTTCCCCCCCTCCCCACCCCCTGAGCCACAGCATTTTTCCCAAAAGCCTTTGCTCGGTCCAGCAAGATTATTTTGCAGTCGACACTGCTTCAAGAAGTGTTGGATACCCGCCATATGACGTAACCATGAAATATCCCCCCCCCCATCCACCACCCGCTGCAAGAGACATGATCAGACTCCCCATCTGACCCGTCGTGACCACCGCGCCATCTAACGGCCCGATTCCGAAGTAGTATCCAGGATCGGCTCTGTATGGCTACTTACTACTCTAACTCACTTAAAAAATGAAAAAAATACAAAAAAGGGAATTCTTCTTTTTCACTCTGGGCCTCCCTATATATTTTATCTTTTTTCTTTTTAACTGACTAGTTCAAATTATGTACATTTTTTCTTCTTGTAGGACCGTCTCCCCCCCCCCCCCC
>NW_021680907.1:3815-23751 GCF_001412515.2 Diachasma alloeum
CCCCGCTTTGTATATATCTGGGCGTATCTTATTTCACTGCTGCTCTTTACTTTATTATATTTATATTATTGTGTCTCTTAAAAAATAAAATTTTATGTATTGCTAAATAAGGTTGTACCTAGTAATCAGCAAATAAATAAATAAATAAAAATAAATAAACTATATTTTTCCACTTCAACATATGACATATGACAGTTTACGATAACGAATTTCAAAGAATGACCGATAGAATAATTAGAAGACATTTTTTTTCTCCTATTGAAAAAATCAAACAGAAATTTCAGACATTCAAGTGAAGAAATTTCTAGATAAAATATGTCATTGCAATAAGTTGTATGTAAAAATCAAATTCTGTTTACTTCTCGCTATAAAATATTTCATGTTGCAAATTCAATCACTAAATAAATAATAATAATATTGATTAATATTTTATTATTTCAAAAGAATATCAATGAATATAGATATTTATATTTTTCATTTAGTTATTCCATCATTTATTCATTGATATTTCATCATTATTTATTTAATCTATCTTGTTTTCATCGTAAAAAAAACGTGGAATTTCTACTGCAAAAAAAACTATATTGAAAAAATTCTTTGAGCCACGCTGCTCACAATGAGAATGTAATGTTATCTTGATACAATTCCGTTTACCGACGCTTATGTCAAGATAGCAATGCTCGAATGTGGCTGGGAAATTACAGCCTTACACGGAGAAAAGTGAATGGTAGAGGTTACTTTTATATGGTAGAGGTTACCATAAATTATGGTAAAAGGGTTTCTAAGTCAATCTCAATAGTAATTTTTACTATGTTCAACAGTAAAGCGTACTGTGTTGTATAGTAATCAATACCATTCGAACATGGTAGGCATTACTATACAATATAGCAACGACAACCATTATTAAAAGAAATTGAATAACTTGATTATTTGGCTCCAGGATTACGATATTGATCAAATGTAATTGAGGACCAGCCTCGGTCGGCATCATCAATATTACGTTTTCCCTGATATCATGTCCCAAATAATTCAGAGAGCTTACTATTTTAATATCTCCAGAGCGATTGGACGGGAGAACAGGCAGATTGATTTATTTAGTGATTACCATGTGGATGGTAATCGGTACTATTTATACATGGTAATCTCTCCTTTTCTCGATATCGTAGAAAATACTAAAAATAGCCATCAAGGCACAATTAAAATTGAGTTATCGGTTACTCATCAACAAGTCTTTACCACCACCATTTCTCCCTGGTCCAGCTATTAACAAGAGATTAGAATTAGATCCAAATTATCGTCATTTTCTGCCTGTTCTCCCGTCCAATCGCTCTGGAGATATTACAATAGTAAGCTCTCTCAATTATTTGGGACATGATATCAGGGAAAACGTAATATTGATGATGCCGACCGAGGCTGGTCCTCAATTACATTTGATCAATATCGTAATCCTGGAGCCAAATAATCAAGTTATTCTTGTTACTCAACAATTACAAGAATTTTTAAATATAAATATATATCCCACTTGACATTTCTATCTCATTATACTCATCATTATCATGATATAGTTTAGTAATCATTATCTTTTATATTCGTGACATTTTATGACTTTTTCACGTTTTACCATATAATATAGGTCATGTTACCATAGTGCATGGTAATCTGTCCTATAAACTATGATAAACTTTGCCAAACGACTATGGGTCCCTTTACCATAATTAATAGTACACTCTACCCTGTAACATGGTAGAGGGTACTATTCAATATAGTAATTTCTCCTATATTCACAGGCTTCATTCCCATCGAGAGACTTACCATGGCCCATAGTATGTAATACCATACCCCATAGGAATCATTACCATAGCATAGTAATGCTTCCTAAATTTTAGAAATACATACAAGTCGTAACTTTGACATGGGAATCTTTCCCATGGCTCTTCTCTCCGTGTACGGCTGCATCTGAAAAAGAACTTGATGTAGACATTTCGCTGCAGTGTTGCAACGCGCTGACATGCATAGTTAGATGCATTCATTTCGTATGCTGGGCTGAGACACATTAGCGGCATCCCAGTAAAGCGGTAAAAATGCATAACATTGCAATGCTACCTAGCCACGGGGTTCATCCTTGCACGTGCAAGAGATTTTCCTACCTGGGATGGGAAAGTATTTTTTGCTCACCTTTAGCTCATGGTATAAACCTGCCACGAGCCAAAAACACTTTTCCCATGAGTATCGAACGATATTTTTCATCACAATTTGTGGAAAACGCACGTTTTAGACGCGCGAAGCGTGCCATGGTAGGAGATGAGGAATGCTCCAAGATTGGCTGAGGGCAGCCCAGTGTTGGCCAGCACCGGGCCAACCTTGACCTACCCTGGGTCTATTCTCATCTCCTACCAAGGTGCCTAAAAAGTGAATTTTTCGCACAGTGTGATGAAATTGTATATTTCGATACAAGTGCGACGGGGTGGTAACGAGTGTGAAGTTGGCGGTCCGAGGGCTGCCAATCACACGAGTTAAAACACCCCATCGCACGTGTATCCGAACTATATTTTTTGTTAGTGATGTTACGTTCAGCGAGTGCCGAACTGTGCCATTTTTCGTTTACTAGTAAACGAAAAGTCGAAACTTGTAAAAGAAAAGACCTTTCGTTTACTAGTAAACGAAAAGGCAGTTTTCGACACGGGCTGAACGTAGCAGCAGTGAGAAAAAGGCACTTTTCGATACACCGACATAGACATAGCAGCAATGACTACAAATTACACGTATTCATTACAGAGAAATGCTCAAATAACTATCACCACAGACCCACCCAAAAGGGTTGAATTCCACCACTCATTTCCAACTGGAAATTCAATATGATGATGAAATAATCAAATTAGTCTGTAATTACGCTACATAAGAATAATGCCTTTACTCTATTCCTCTCCAATTGCCCACACACAGCCGATCAATCTTAGCCCAAACCAATTTACCTTTCAATGGTCCTCAAGCAATTAGAATCGTTATATTAATTTACAAATAAGCCAGAAGATAAATCAGTGAATAATCTCCATATGTGCCAGATTCGTATTAACGATGAGAGGGCCTATGAATCATTGGAGATGCACATCAGTTTGTCACGATTTCCCATCACTGTTGATTGATCGGGAATTAATTACAGCCTCATTTAATTTTCCAATGGTCAGATCAAGCGGTATGACTACATTTCGAAAAGAAATCAAATTTTCCTGTACTCATTCTTGCCTTTCTCCTGCATTGATCGACAGGTTAATTGAATTCGCCACCAATAGGTAGTAGAGAAACTGACCAAAACGATGGAAGCAATGCTTTACCGTGAAGTATTGCGGCCGTGGAAAATAAAAGTATTTTCCTTGTCGTTCCCTCAATTTTCAAATTACTTCGACAATGACAGGTCAATTGAATGTCGCTACCATACATCGAAAAAATAATGAACGTACCTTGCGTGGAATGAATGATTTTTGTCATAAAATATGATAGAACGATGAAAATTCCTGTAGGACATCACGTACATTATAGACAGCGTTCGTGGAATCGGTCGATCAACGCCCAAATCCATTAGGCAGTTACGTATTATATAACTCACAATGGCTTAGCGATAGTAATAAATATTGATTGCCACGCAGTAACCACATGCGGGAGTAAGAGAGTGTTAGTGGGGAAGGGGCAACGCTTTGATAGGAAGAAGCGAGATTAGGGTAGAGAAATTTTGGTCCCGGGTGACCGAGGCTCAGGCTCATCGGGGTCTACCCCCTTAAGTAAGACAAACGATCTCTCGATGCCCTGGTTCTGCCTGCTGCTGCCTCCACCAGATGCCACCAGAGCCCCGCTACTTTATCCTATGCAGCATCTCAAGCGATATCAGGCTGTGTAAATTCATAAGAACAAGAAAAAAGATTGCACATTTCACAGTTCAAATAACAGAATTTATGGGCTGAAACACATGCTAAAATTTGCTTGAGAAAAATTATACAGATTGATTATTACAACTCCAGATATAGGTACCTTTTCTCAATCAAATCATACGATTTTTTGAAAACTTTCATTTTCATCATCTCCAGATTAAAAATGAAATATGAAAGATGAGTAACAGACTGAAAAAAATGAAAATCGATCGTTAAGGATATCTAAGTATCTTTTAGCGTTTAGTACAGACCCCTCTATATATTCAATCATTTTCAATCCTTAAACTTGTCAATTAAATTGCGTGAGAAAAATTTGAAATAAATTTAGCTTCATTCGAATTTCATTTTGCACAGAATTATTTTTTTTACCATTCGTTGTTTATAAATGAACAATTGAAATTGTTTCAACTTTCGGAAACCTAATTTTTTTAGGCATGAAATCGATTTCCGGTAAAATATGAATATGAACAAATTTGTTACGATTCCGAACAAATGTTTTTTATGGTGGAAAATTGATTGTTTATAAATTATTTATAGAAAATGCTCGTAACTTTGAAAAATTGTATTTTTTTAATTACTTCATTAATCTTCCTTCAAAAGTGAACTTTCTAATTTATTTTCAGATTTTTAAAATGTTTGTTAACGGTTCAATATCGGGATTCAAATTCAGACCTGCGAAGTTTAAATATTACAATCATTGTAAAATGTATGGCAATTTAAGGTCAAATGGCGCTCAAATGAAAGCTCTGATATTCCACTACATTAGGAGAAAAGCATTTCACTGGATGAAAAATTGCGAAAGTACTTGGATATCCTTACGAATGTTTCCCTTTTGCACAAAAAACTGTGCGAAAAATGGAAAAAAATGTGGATGACGCAAATTCAGCAAGAAACAATTCAGTAAAAGTTTTAGATTGTTTAGATGGGTCCATGGTTAAAAAACTTCTGTTAAAAAAACTTGAACAACTGGAACTTCGAAAAATTTGAAAAAAATTAAAAACTTCAGGAAAATAATGCAAAAAACACACTATTCAGTCTCGATAAAGGGTAATTTGACACAAATTCAGAGGGAGGAAGTAAGGACATGAATAACACAACTATTCATATCCAGAACACAACAAAATATAATAAATGAGAAGTTATTTAAACCACAACATTCAGAGGAATCTCTCTCAAATATTTCAGAGTAGCGCGTTTGACATAATAACCGAAAGGTTTTATTGGCGGGAGTTCTATTTGACTAAAGATGAATTAACCAAAAATTCGCTTTCCCAAAGTTGATTTAACCGGGTTCTTTTCACAATGTTTTTTTGACGAAGGTTTTCAGACGTGACTTCGTTTAGATGCCTCATGTAGAAGAAAATTGTAAAACAAAAAATTGACCGGACACATGAAAATGGCCTAATTTGGCAATATGAAGGCATGTATAATCTGATAATATTGATAATATTTCGCAAATTTTAAGCCCAAAACGACCCTGATAGCGTGAAAAATGACCTTGCTACAGAAGATCGCAAAAACTATTTAACATTGGTTTAAAGGGAAGTTGTGCAGGCAAATAAAACGTGAATAACTCGGAACCTAGAATTGACAATCCACAAATTAACATATGCTCTTATGCAAATTATCGAAAAAAACTAGCTTCTTAAAAAAAAGGTAATAAAATTCTAAAACTTTGGTAACACAAGGGGGAAAATATACATCTCTTGGTGAAAAATTGCTATTATTAGATGCCTTGATTATGATTTATCACACATTAGGCGAGCGACATAAAAAAAAAGTAATGTTCCAATATCTACTAAATTAGCCCCACTTCCCTCAGCCATTGATTGCCGATAAATTCTGTTTCTTGGAACTCATTAACGGGTCTCCTCAGTATTTTTCGCTACAAAATGACAATGTGCTAGCGAACTAAATATGTCATATAATAATGAAGAATGGGAAAAGGAAAATTGTAAAAAAATAATGATTAATCATTAATTAATCATTCAAATTTCTGCTTATACATGTGCTTTATAAACGCTATTTTGTCTCTTACCCCTCACCCTGTTGACAATGTGCTGGCGAACAAAGGAAACTATACTTATCTATATTAAACTTTCAAAAATACGGGAAGGAAGTCTCATCGTGTTTTGCCATTAATTTGTTGAATAATTTCACGATAAAAATAATTGGCGTGATGTCTGTCACTATCCAACGTACGCGATGTTTGATGTTTCATCTCTCTCGAAAATAACGTCACTAACTTAGCCATTTTATGCTCCACTCACCCGCGCGCCTATCACCGTTTTACCCTACTGAGGAGACCCCTTAAGAGCTTCAAAAAAGTCGTAAATGAGGAATTTCTGGACAGGTCCAATGCGCACAACCATAATAGCAAAACAGTAAAACCTCGAAAAACGTTCAATTAACAAATCCGAGTGGAAATTCCGGTCAGGTCTTGATCAAGTTTGGATCAGGTTAGACCTGGCCAGTGATCAGGTATTGATCAAGTTGACGGATCCGGTCTTGATCAGACATGTTACGCCTCTGACCAATCCGGATTTGATCAGGACGAATGGACCCGAACTTGATCCAGTCAACTGTATGAAAACCGGATGACCTGTCTGTCTGTGTCAATAACAATTATCAATGATAACTAATCCAAAGCCAAAGATAATTCAATTCTTTCACCGTAGGCCACCTGTCTTAATGAATCTGTACTGTTATTACCTCTGAAAAAGCTTATTATTTTTTTACCGATGCTGGGGATCGAACCGGAGACTCTATGATTGCTAATCCTATGCCCTAACCACTACACTATCACGCTATTACTATTGAGTAAACTGTACATTGCCTATATGATTTGTATCGGGGTATTCGTTGAATTTACGATTATTCCTGATCTTGCGGAGGTGCGTGTGTATTCTCAGAGATAAAATATGTTCAATTCAATTTTTATTCATTTCATTAATGAATAATAATAATGATAATAACAATAACTCTAATAAATAAATAGACATGTGGTGATTTTTTTTTTAATCATTTGCGTGTAAGTTTGATACTCCTCTAATACGTATTTACGACATCATCATCCCTTTCTTCTATACATGTGAGAAGGGCTGGTTATTAGTTAAATTGATTAATTAAATGAAATTAATTTAATTTAATTTATTTTAATTATAGTATAATTATCCTTTTTAAAGATGGAAACTAATTATTGATAATGTTTGATAAAACTTAATTTGAATAGTATAATAATAGTTAATTAAATTATCTGAAAAACTTATTAAAATTAATGTCAGGTGGATCGGATCTGAATCTGATCATTTTCTCTTCAATTGACCCCGTTCAAATGTCGATCAAAGACATCAAATCCGTATTTGATCAAATTGGGGTCAGGCAGCCGACCCCAGGGTGAGCTCGTGCCTACCTGATCAGAACTTGATCTGAATCTTCCTGCAGTTTTTCGGATCCGATCTACTGGATCAAAACTTGGTCAGGTTCTCATCAGGCATCATCTGATCATGTCTACCTGATCAGAACTTGATCTGAACGCGCCTGTAGTTTTTTGGATCCGATCTGCTGGATCAAAACTTGGTCAGGTTCTCATTAGGCATCATCTGATCATGTCAACCTAATCAGAACTTGATCCGAATCCACGTGTAGTTTTCCGGATCCGATCTGCTGGATCAGAACTTGGTCAGGTTCTCATCAGGCATCATCTGATCATGTCTACCTGATCAGAACTTGATCCGAACCCACCTGTAATTTTTCGGATCCGATCTGCTGGATCAGAACTTGGTCAGGTTCTCATCAGGCATCATCTGATCATGTCTACCTGATCAGAACTTGATCCGAACCCACCTGTAATTTTTCGGATCCGATCTGCTGGATCAGAACTTGGTCAGGTTCTCATCAGGCATCATCTGATCATGTCTACCTGATCAGAACTTGATCCGAACCCACCTGTAATTTTTCGGATCCGATCTGCTGGATCAGAACTTGGTCAGGTTCTCATCAGGCATCATCTGATCATGTCTACCTGATCAGAACTTGATCCGAACCCACCTGTAATTTTTCGGATCCGATCTGCTGGATCAGAACTTGGTCAGGTTCTCATCAGGCATCATCTGATCATGTCTACCTGATCAGAACTTGATCCGAACCCACCTGTAATTTTTCGGATCCGATCTGCTGGATCAGAACTTGGTCAGGTTCTCATCAGGCATCATCTGATCATGTCTACCTGATCAGAACTTGATCCGAACCCACCTGTAATTTTTCGGATCCGATCTGCTGGATCAGAACTTGGTCAGCTTCTCATCAGGAATCACCGGATCAGTCGAACCTTACAAAAAACTGATCAAGTTGTGATCATGCTTCAGGTGGGCCTGAAGTAATTTCCACGCGGGAAATTTTTAGCGACTGAGCTACAAATTTTCATGGAAAGTGGGGGAAAGTGGATTAAATATTTCGTCTTCAACTGTAGAGCTGCGGGACACCCTCGATTTTCAGACATGCACCGACCACTCGCGTTCTAATGCGTAATTGTTGTTTTAAACAATAAAATATGATCACTAAACGTCAAGTAAACAATTTTCAATTAACTTTAGGCATCGGAGTTATGTATTATTAACAATTAAATTGTTCAAATCGCCCTAGCACCTAAGCTATGAAGTATAGATGAAAAGTTTCAAATCATGAATTACAAAGTGATGTCTTATTTTTTTTCACCACCAATACATTGATGATGGGCTTCCGAATGAACTGAAATATTACAAAAGTTTATAGCTTCACAACTATCAAAATACTATCCATGGGGGCTATCAAAATTCCAATTTTTCGAATACTTTGTATGCGCGGGTACACATAGTTTCTGTCCAAATTTAAAGTTTATATCTCGATTTTTGTAAAAGCTAGAGTGTTTACAAAGTTTTTTATGAAAAAACGGAAAAAGGGGAATATCTCGAAAATTTTGTATGAATGGATATAGAAGGCGTCGAAACGAATATTTTGAAAGAAAATAGATCTAAATCGGTCTCCTGGTTTTGAAGATATTTGCTGAAATCGATTTAAAAATGAATCGCTTTTTCTCAAAAACTATTAGCTTGATTGGGCCGAAATTTTGCACAGAACTAGTCCTCATTAGGACCTATAATCTAACACGATTTTAGATTTTTCGGAATTACTTTAGCCACTTCATTGCTCAATCTTCTAAAAATTGACCGCCGGGACGGTGGCGGTGGACTTGGTCACATGTACACATGGTCGCCAAACTTCGTATTTTTACGATCCAGGCCATTCTACATCATTTCCAATCAAAATTAGAGAATGTGAAAATCAAAGGATTGCAATGCTTCCATTCGGAAGCAAAAACGAGTCATGTTCGAATATCTACTAAATTAGCCCTACTTCCCTCAGCCGTTGATTGCCGATAAATTCAATTTCAAACTTGAAATCCGTTTGAACTAGTAATTGATCCTGTACTCTCAATAACCATCCATATAATGTGTGTAATTATACGACGTAGCAGCCAATTACCCCAATATTTCGAATAGAAAATTCTGATTGTACGTTGGAAATCAAGGGCCTTTGATCAGTTGGTAGGCTGATTGTGAGTGAGACATAAAAAATGGCCCTCATGGATGCAATTCGAATCGAGCAGAAACGAGTTGAGCATAGCAATAACCAAAATGCAATCACGATGAGTTAAACAGATGAAATTGTCCTGGTGAAGAGAGAGGATTCAGCTAGTCAATGGCAGATGGCGAATGATAATCACTAGAAATTAATAGCAATGGCACTCGCCGCACATTTCGTTTTGACCTACACTAATACATACCATTGTACATGAAAATCCATTATGCATTGGTGTGTAATTGATCACTGATCATTTCTATTTACCTGACTCATATAGCATGAGAATTTCGTTGGCAATTCAAATATCCCCCAATTTTATGTCTACAATATTCAGTATCAAAATAATTTTGGATGGGGCGAAACTGCAATAGATGTCGGTGATTAATTCAAGTACAGCCACTGTAATTGCTCGCGGGGAATATCAATTTGATTGGTATCGTGAGCGTCAAGCACATTTGATTTTAATAATAACTCAATTTTGAATTTTAATGCTGTTTATTAATTTAGTTTAGTTGTGTGTTACATTCTCCCAGAACTTTTTCTCCATGTATTATTCTATTCTACAGATACTGTATTCATTTCACCGTTATAACTATAACACCATTTTTTTTCATCAAAATGTGTTCGTTGTTCGTGAAAATAATGTAATTCCATGAATACGAAATGGATGATATCACCATGCAATGTCTCCGGGTGCTGAATATAATTCTGGTAATGCAATTGATTCTTTCAAGCAAAAGCGGTATACCGAAATGGCTCTAAAAATCAAATGACATAATTATTCTCTCGTTTTAAAAAGATTTCTCAGGCAGAAATGATTGAATTTTTAGCCCCAAGCACAAAGACAGAAGATTACTAGCATCATGCGAAATATGCAACTGAAATAATAAAGGTCCTGCCGGTGTTTACAAAGCGCTTTGCAGCCCACGCCGTGTGTGCACGATCATTTTACAATTTTTTCCTTCCTGTGAGGCTGCATTTTTGCGCTTCGAATGCTGGCAAACGAGCCATTAATTTCCGTGAAATCGTTCGAGTGGTTCAAATCCAGATTTCCCCATGAAAACATATGAAAAACGAAAAAACAATAAAATATTGAATAAACAAAAACTCGTCGATCGTCAATTTTTCCATCGTAAAAATTTCAGATCCCGATACGAACCACATTCGCCAACGCCCATGTTATCGCCAGTATTGAAATTGTCAGCTGTGGTAATCATCAAAAAAACCATTGCACATACAGAGAGTGCCGTCTGGTTTATCCGATTTTCCCGGCTCTTCTCACTGTAAGTACGCTTTGCTCCTTTCGTGAAAAGTCATGATACCACACGTTGAGCGAGAATCGGACTGTCGTAATTATTTCCGCTGCAAAATTAATTCAGTGAAATGAAATACTACTACCCAAAGCCGATGCAGCATTAGAGGCGCATTTTCCTTGAATTTCTACATTAATATTATGAAATCGCATTAATAACATCGCATTTATTAAAATAATCCAGTTACTAAGCTTTATCCGCTCGATATCATTAATTTTTTTTAATGAATTTTTTTCATCCCTTAAAATATCACCAGAATTTCTCCATTCCCTCAAATTCCCCTCATTTAACCTAAAATAACCATAACAGCAGAATTTTCATTATTAACCCCCTTAAACCTTCACGTAACTGGGTTTTACGACACTAGTCTTCCCCTTGGTCCATAAAAACTTCAACTGCCACGCGCTGCACCATAAACAAAGCGCGGGAAAAATTTCAACTCATCCGATTTCTCGTTTTACTATGTCACCTGACCATCCATCGAGCGAATCAACTTGGCTGAAACGAATATATAAGTTACGCATGCGTAAATACGGATAACTAAATTCCCGTTCGTCTCCCGTGCGACACGTGCACCCACAATCCAGTGGCTTTGATAGGTAGACGGTATATTGGATACGTACCACGTTTCTCCACTGCCATTTATTCACCGTCGTGATCGAACCTACGAGTAAAAGTCTCGCACTTCCTTCGACTCGATCGTCAACGAGATCTTCCACACTTTCTGGTGAGTAATGTGGATTAAAATTGCAAAAACTCATTGACCGGGAGTGATTACGTTTCATTAAGAAAAAAATGAGTGGAGACAAGACGGATGAACGAGTCTAATACTGCATGAGGATACCGCGTGCGAAATTCTCGTTAATATTCGCATAAACCGTTGCAAATGGTAACTCAATACTTTGGTACAACTCTTGCAGCTGCTACATTTATTTTTTATTTTTTAACCATTCGATTCGTTTTCGCGCCTGACTGACATTGCGCACGACATCTTGATTGCGCCCGACACTCTGCAAATTATTATTTTTTTAACGACTGATACGGGTTAATAAGTTTTAATTGAATTGTATCTGGAATTGTCTGGAACATAATTTCAAGTGTTATATCTCTTGTCTGTTCACTCAATCCACACGCAAACATGATCTCATGGTCATTTATTTATCATTAATTTCTATAGTTTTTCTGGAAATAACATTCTCGTATTATTTTAATATATCCGATTCGTTTGTGCTCCGACAACTTTCCTTTTGTACATTCGACGAAGTATTGCATTCTCCGGAATTTGGGAGCACAACAGAGAAGGTGGAAAAAAAACTCGCCATCGCAACGATATCTGGGCTAGAGTCCACACAGTATCTCACAGTATCAACAATGTTTGAAAGTCATCTGAAATTCGCTTCGTTACCTTGCTTTTGTTTTGCTTCTATTGATTTGAAATTTCGCCTTGGAGTCAAATGCTTTACGCACCTTGTTTACTCACCGAGCTGAGAGATGCTCTGAATACGAATAATAATGATAATAATACACACTTTTTCACAGGTTTTGAATTATAAGACTGCTTTGAATACACGGAATCTTGTGAACAATGGTGTCATCCATGGTAGGAGAAAATGGCGATGCTATTTCGCATATTAGAGCATCACCCGCTGAGGGCATTCCACATGGTGATTATCGACTAGTTGGATGGGACATGGATACGACTGGAAAAATGCTGGTGGATGAGATATGCCAAATTGCTGGTTACACGCCGAGCTCGTCTTTTGCACAGTACGTCATGCCATTTAAGAATCTCACACCTGCGGCTAAAAAACGTCACAATCTCAAAGTCGTCACTGTGGGGAAATACAGATTATTAAAAAACAGCAAAACCAATAAGGTAATAATTTTTCATTCCTCCTTCTATTCATTTTTCTCAACTCCCTTCGCTCTTCCAATTCTGTGAAGCAACGATAATTCCCTTTCCTCTCAGATGATTGAATTTTTTTTTTCATAAAACTGCAATTTATCACATCACTCCGATTCACCACTCCTTCTCCATCCATCATTATCTCAGGAAAGTTATTAATAGACGTTAAAATTTATATCTACACTCAGGTATTAAAAACCAAAAGCGAGATCTCTGCTATCACAGACTTTCTTGACTGGCTGGAGGAGGTGAAGGGCGATGCTGCCGATGGGGTGATTCTCATCCACCATGAATCAAGGAAAGTCATTCCTGCGATGCTGCTTGCGTCGCTTATTAAGTTCAATCTTCTGGAGAGGTTCAAGAAGACTGTCAAAGGATTCGCCAATGGATTCAACATTGCTAATGTGAAATGTGCTAATACCATTCGTGCTTTTTCACTGAGAACTCTGTCACGTGTCCTACTCGATCAGGTAATATTATCGTTTGATTAAAGATAAGAAATTATGCAATTTCAGATTTTTACATTTCTTTAAATATTTTTTGTTCTACTCAAGGCCCGGGTGTATTATCTTTCAAACGTGATTTTGATAGTTTTTTTTTTATTTCCGTAATATGAAATATTCTCCAATTGTCATTAATTTTCCCTAACGCTGGAGTCCCCAAAAATTATTATTGTACAACAATAAAACAAGTGGGAAATTGCTTGTGTATTGGATATTGCATAGTTATTTTCACTAATAAATTAGCAATATGCTTCCGAATGGTTATTTTGCACGTCATTTTCGTCTACCATGTATAATTCATTGTTTATTTCATTTTATTAAATTAAATAAGATTTCCTTTTACTTATTTTTGTCAGATTTTCAACTTAGTTGAATGGTATCAGTATCATTGTTATTATCTCTTTGCTTCTATACAACCGATTGTCTTATTTACACTTCTATATCTCCCCTCAGCCCTTCCTTAAAACGTTGGTAAAAAAAATTTATTTACACATACTTGAATGAATTTAAAACATTACATTTGAAGAAACCATCAGAAAGCTCACTTTCAGGGAAATTCATGAAAAATTCAACATTTTCAACAATCATCCTAAAAATCAAATCAACCAATATAGCTATCGTAATCATCTTTTAACTTCGACTTAATGGCCTTAAAACAAAAATAAGCTATGATTGAATTCATTTGAAGCATGATATTCAAAGGTACCCCGGAATTCGGATTTTGAAAAAATACAAATTTTTGAAAATTTTTGTATAAACCAAAGTAACGATTATTGCGATTGCCTTCATCTTCGAACTCGGCCGAAAGAACATCCAAACAATTTTTTTAAGCCGTTATTCAATCAATTCAGAAAATTTTTTTAGTTATCATGGGACAACCATCGAAAAAATTCAAAAATTGAAAAAACTAATCCATGAATTAAATTTTAATTAATGGCGATCGATAGGGCTCACCAATATCTACATTTCAAAAAAAATTCAATCCATTCATTAGCGAAAAATCGAAGAAAAACGTTACCACATACATACATACATACACACATCCGTACGGACACGGTTTAAAAATTGCATCTTCAATCTTTTTGGATCGTAATGGGTCGATATAACACAAAAAATTCAAAACTTGAATTTGAATTATTACAATGCTTCCATGCAAAAAAAGAAACAACTGAATATTTTCAAACAGCCTTCTTGAATAATACTGAACAATGAACCCAATAAGGAAAACATTAAACATTAATAATTTAAGGCGAGAATACTATGACTTTTAAAAGTTGCGGGCGATTATACCGAGATTTCTCATGCGTTGAAGATCGATTATATATGTCTAAAAACGAATAATTAGTGAAAAAAAATTGTTCATTGTTCGTTTGCTTCGCACATGTTTAAGGATAATCAGGCGAGGAGAAAATGTAGGAGGTGAGGCGGAGGGGTTTCTATTGTTTTCCTGCAGAAAACCAATCGCTGAACAAAAAAATTTTTCCCATTCGGATTCAAAATTCAGACAATATGAGGGAGTATCTCCGGTTAAAAATTATTTTTGTAGTTAATCAAATTTATTTGTATCTGTTCCGCGCATTGAATGGTTTTCAGATTTTTTTCTTTAATAAATGAAAAAATATTAATCCATGCGAGAAAGTGGCAACATCGTCGGTAGTTTTTTTTTCACTAGGAGCTGGTGCCACTGGCTCGAGGGAGCTCCAATCACGACGCTTCATCGCTCTCTCTCTCAAGCAACCTTTAAATTGACCGCGCTACCTCCACCCGATCGGTACTTGGGACGTTGCTGTTCGTTTGGGCTGCGTGCGCAGAAATGTCATTTTTCAGTACTTTTTTCGCTATTATTAATAAACAATGCTCCTAGGCGACAATCTTTTTCACTCAAAGAATCATTGATCACATGTTCTAAATGTGTATAAAGTTTCATGACTTTGGCTGCATTTTTTCCTTGGGTTTTGCAGTTTTTTTGATGATTTCCTTAAGATCACGGGTTAAATGACCACTTTTTCAAAAATTCATCATAAATTAACCATGCTCCCCAGCAGTCTGAAACTTTGCACCCGCCTTTTCCATCATTTAAAGAATACGTAAAAAAATGGCTGCTTTTTTCCAACCCTCCCAGCTCGCCCGATTATCCTTAAAATGTTAAAAATACTCCAGGGCCTCCAATTTTTTTATCTACAGAGGTTTTTTAGTTTTCAAAATTTTTTTAAAATACTGACAATTACAGTTACGAATTAGTTTTTTGAAGTTCGACTCCTACACAGCTAATTTTATTTTCTTTAATATAAAAATTTGCGCCATTCATGTAAAATAGGCAAAAAAATTATCCTTAAAATATTTAAGATGTATTCTCGATTCTTTAGAACCATTTTTTGGGATGTCTTACATGAATGGTGCAATTTTTTATTTAAAAAAATACGGAATTAGCTATATAGAAGTCGAATTTCAAAAAACTAATTCGTAATTGTTATTGCACACATTTTTTCAAAAATTTTGAAAAAAAAACCTTTGTAGCTCACAAATTGAAGGCCCTGAACTATTTTTAACATTTTGAGCGTCTGCGGGGCAAACGAACAATAAATAATTAATTTTTTTGCAGTCATTATTCATTTTTAAACATATATAATTTATCTTCAATGTATAAGTAATCTCATTCCAACAGCCCGCGACATAGGGGAGAAAACTCATAGTAGTCTCCCCTTAAGGTGTTTCGGCTGAAAAGTCAAAATAATGAAAAAAAAATTGGAAAATTCATGGGAGAAATTTCTAAGTATGCTGCATCATTGAGAATTCTTGCGCATTTTCTTCAGATCTCAGTTTCAAGACAGAAAATAATGAAATTTGGATGTTCTTGTAACCCCTCTAGTTATAACCTCCGAGGTTACTCCACTCTGAATTAGGGGAAATTTCCATGGCACCCAAAAAAATAATATACTATTGAGGAAAAACTAGTGCGTGATAAATCAAAAATTTCTTGAGAAACTATACAAGTTTCAGATTTTTTTCAGATTTCATAAGAAAGTTATTTGAACAAGTGATTTGGAAAATTATGAGTTTCGGGGCAATTACGCTCTCACGCGCAGGCATGTGATTCGAATGTCAGTGCATCATGGGAAAGATATGGGTTGGACCCTGAAACTGAGAGAGGGAAAACACTCGACAGGTTTATCAACTCGAGACGCATTTTAATATTATTTCAATAATTAGAATAACATCCAATAAAAATTATTTGGCACCCGTAGGTGATGACAAAAAAATCAATCAATCTGATAAATAAAATCAATATCCAAAAAATGTTCAAATGCACACTTAAATAGTTACTTAAAAATTGGAAAATTTTGTGCTCAGCGATTGAATCAGTGCTCAAGAACAATAAGACTCCCCCTCCGTTTCACCCCCCGGTGATCTACAGACGAAACACCTTAACGTATCTAATGGCTATCAGATCGGCACTATTGGACGTGTTTCATAATATTTATTAAAAACGCTCTGTGGAAATGTTTCTTTTTTCCGCCTTAAATTAATTGTCTCATTATAATTCTTGGGGACTTTTGCGTTATGTAATAGTATTTTTCGTCACTAGGTCGAAAGAAACGTTTCTGGCTACTATAAGATTGTCATATGAGCTAGAAAAGTTTTTTTCGGCAATGTGCCGAACATATTTTATGGCCCGGAATGCCAAAAACTAATATGGAAATAGGTAAATATGTCAGATTATGAAGATGAGATGACATTCGAAAGATAATCCATCCCGATTTTGAACTTTCATTTTGTTAAGGGGATACGTCGGTGAAATTTAAGGGGCTGTTTTTGGTTGAAGTTAACCACAGTTAACCCGTGGTTAAAGTTAAGTTTAGAGCAGGGATGGGAAAATTAAATTACATTTTTCTTTCGTAATCTAAGAAAAATAATTGGAGATTACAATTAAATATCAAGTTGTATATCAATAACCCATTAATACTTTGAAATTTATAATTCTTCTGAATCGATTGGGAAATACATGAGTTTTTATTAGCACTAATCGTAAATTACCAAAATATTCGAATGAATTTTCAATGACCTCTACTAACTATTGGCGATAGAAATAATCTAATAAAATGCCATTGGAGAATACTTGACTAACCGGGAATTTGATTTCTCAGATTACAGATTATTGAATAATAAATATTCACAATACCGAATTACTGCAATGGGCAAGTAATTTCATATTGTAGTTCTCCAAATTACATCGGTAATTTGGAATCTGGCTTCGACGATTTTCCGATTAGCTAGATAATTCATTCGTTATTTGCCAATTACTTAATTGACGGGATGATTTACTTTAATATTTCCAAATTCCCTTCTGTAATTTGGAATTAGAATAATCACACAGAGAAAAAAAATGTAAATTCAAGATTTTTTTCTCTACATTCTCAACTCTGCAGTTTAGAACTTACATGCGGCTAAAATCTAGAAAAAAAACAATTAATTTCAGAAAATAAATAAATAAAATTAATCAAGCAAAAAATGATGGTTTCAAGGCAAAAATATTCTGGAATCTATTGAATTAGGGGATTAAGTTCCCCTCCTTAGCACATTTTCAAAATAAAAGACATTTTAGAAATTTTGAATTGAACCTTTGAAAAAATGGAATAAAATTGTCCTAAAAGGTTGGACTCAGACGATTCAGCATCATCTGAAACGTGCAGATTCATTATCCCCTAAAGAAATTTTTTTTTCTAATTTTTGGCCTAATTTCAAGTTTCCAAATTCCCTTTGAAAAATAAATAAAAAATTGTCCTCAAAAGTTGGGCTCAGATGATTCAGAATCATCTGAAACGTGCAGATCCATTATCCCCTGAAGTGAGCAATTCGCCTGAGTTGTGTTAAAAGGTCGTATAAACATTTTCTTTGGTTTTCCCCAAAATTTGTGCCAAAAGATCGCATAAACACTTTCCCAGGGGATATGAAATCTCCACGTTTCAGATATTTCTGAGTCATCATTCAGCACATCTTTTCGGAACCAAATTTTTTATTTTTCTACAAGGAATTTGAAAAATTTTAAAAATTCAGGCCAAAAGGTCGCAAAACACTTTTCCAGAAAATATGAAATCTCCACGTTTTGGATGATGCTGAGTCATCTGAGGTCAATTTTACGAGACAAATTTTTTCATTTTTTTACGCGTCATTTTTTGAATTTTTCGAAAATTTGTGCCAAAAGGTCGTATAAGCACTTTCCCAGAGAATGCGAAATCTCCACGTTTTGAATAATTCTGAGTCATCTGAGCCTAATTTTATGAGACAATTTTTTTTATTTTTTTACGCGTAATTTTTATTCACTGAAAATTTGGGCCAAAAAGTTGTATGAACTCTTTCCCAGGGAATATGAAACCTCCACGTTTTTGATGATTCTGAGTCATCTGAGCCTAATTTTATGAGACAATTTTTTTTATTTTTTTACGCGTAATTTTTATTCACTGAAAATTTGGGCCAAAAAGTTGTATGAACTCTTTCCCAGGGAATATGAAACCTCCACGTTTTTGATGATTCTGAGTCATCTGAGCCCACTTTGTCGAGACAATTTAAAAAAAAAATTTTATGGAGAATTTTTCAATTTTTTGAAAATACAAATAAAAAAGTCGTATAAACAGTTTCCTAGGGAATAATAAATTTCCACGTTTCAGATATGTATGGGTCATTTGAAACTAATTTTTCGGAACATAGTTTTTGGTCTGCTTAAAAAGAATTAAGAGACTTTAAAAATTCGAGCCCGGGGATCGTATACATACTTTTCCAGTAAAATTTTCTTTTTTCAATTCCTTCGCAAAAAAAAGTTTTCGATGGAAAACAAAAAAACATTTTAATTAATGAAAAAAATTTAAAAAAAAGGAAAAACAGGGCAGAAATAATGTTTAGATAGAATAGAGTAGAATTCCACCTCGCTTTTGGATACTTTCCGAAACAAAAAGTCAGTTTCACAAAAAAAAATGAAAAATCTGCAATCCAGATGGAGAAAGGTGATACAACGCGGAATTTTCAACTCTTCGTAATTTCAGGACATTTCTGGTGTTGTGAACAACTTTAAACCATGGTTAATCGAAAGGNTGTGAACAACTTTAAACCATGCTTAATCGAAAGAACGGGAAATTTTCGCCAATAATACATATTGAAGACTCAAAAAATGTCTTATCATTTCTTCTGATACCCAGAATTTCAACAAAAAGACGACAAAAATCGAAAATCAAAGAAATTGACTTTTCCGACGATAATGGGGAGAGTTTTTCAAAGCTCTTTTGATAGTAGAAAGAACCATCGGAAAAGTCTCTACAAAATTAAAATTTTCAAGGAACGAAACCGAATCAATTTTTGGCTAAATCACTCACAATACAATTTTATGTTAATCATTCATTCCAGATTAACTCAAAAAATGGTCTCAAAAAAATTCAGAATCATCTAAGCATGAATATTTATTAACCCCCCCAATAAACGGGATTACGCCCTTTTAGTTTCGTAAAAAAATTCTCAATTCCCTGTGAGTAAACAAAAAAAAATTGTTTCAAAAAATTACATAAAAATGAGTCAGACTCATCTGAAACTTGGAGATTTTGTACTCTCTCAGGAAGTGATTATACAATCTTTTGGCCCAAATTTGAACAATCTTCGAATTTACTCTAGACAGAGCAAAAA